>NC_079888.1:12295000-12426000 GCF_029227915.1 Hydractinia symbiolongicarpus | reverse complement strand
AATACTTTGACATAAGCGTTACTTTGCAAATACTACAATTTTAGGGTTTCGTGAAAAAAACCCGGGTTTTTTAACACATTTCACGAAACCCACTAAAATAATAATTAGATAGTTTGATATATTTTGAGCAGACGCGATGGACTTCAACCCTTAACAGTAAAATAGAAACTATACTGGGGGAAAATATGGCTAGGTACACAGAAATTGAAATTTTCAAAAATTTAAAAATTGATTAAAATACGCTTATAAACTTTTGTTGATAGACCAACCCTTCCAAAACCCTGAAAAATTGTCTACATTTCTTTGAAAAAATGACAATATTATATACTTATTATCAATAAAATGCGATAAATTAATGCAGAACCTTTTTTACTATTGTCCGTGCAGATTTATGTTCAATTGACGAAGTAAGTGAAGTACGGCTTACGCTCTAAAGAAAAATAATGTAAAATGTATGTCTATGTGTTAAAACGACAAGCAGGATTATGTCTATTTGTGCTACCCATAAAAAAGTTTAGCATGGACTGTAGGATTTTTTTTTTGAGCATTAGCTCGTCAGATAAAGATAAAAAAACAACAAGAAAAAAGTTTCAAATTTATAATAATAAACAATAAAGCTAAGAATATAAAATTAAATTGGTAAAGTTTCAAAATATGTTTTTTTTACCAATGCACTTTGGTCTGTATCAACAACATGCACATCAGTATCTATCATAAAACCAGAATCGTTTAGCAATGACACCTAAAGATGGCAAAAAAAGTAGTACCATCTTTTATATAGTATAAAGTTGGGCACATAAATTAGTCATCCAAATGTTTGGAATTTGGAAATGCTAAGGGGTTCACCAAATTTGAGTATGGATGTGTGCTACTTCCGAAATATTAACTAAAATTTTAGACAGAGTGAGATTCAAATCCACGCACTTTAACGTTCCCAGCATCAAGTGACAGCTTTTTTAGGGATGACGCTTTAGCCATCCGTTTATGGAACAAATAATCACATTGGAAGTAGCACACATAGATAGACAACATACTATACAAACTTTAGTTGTTATTACAGTAAATTACCTGGCTGAGATTGTTAATCTTTCTCTTACTGTTCTAAAAATATTGAAACAAGATCGCGTTAGGAAAAACAACCTGACCGAGACCAAAGTAAAATATGATAAAACACAAACAAATAAGATAAGAACATGAAACAGAAATGTTTACCTTTAAAACAAAATTTTTTAAGCGCCATTTATTTTTACGTTTTCGGCAAAATTTCTACAAATGAAAAACATAGCAATCTTAATGATAATAATAAAATATCATACTAAGTGCGAGATCAAAGCTGTCTTTAATTACTGAATTTTTTTAACCAATTAACTAAAGCAAACTTTTGGCGTAGTCCAGACGGCCACAGGAGTTAGCTAAAATATCAGATACAATATTCATAGATGAAAGGACAATTTTTAAAGGATGTCCACACAAGTAGTTCATACTCTTTTTAGGATCATTTTGGTTAGATCGAAAATATCAAACACTGATAATTTGATTTTGACGTGTTTTTGTTGTGGCAGTGTTATGCAACAAGGGGTAATATTGGTTTACAGATGACCTAACTTTAGTAGGATACCTAGTTTAAACTGCACTCGGTGGATAACTTGCATAAGCAGATAATTATTTGGTGTTTAGATCTTATACGTTACATCTTTCTTTTTTGATTGTTTTGGGAGAAAATATATACGTTTTATGCAAAGGTTGATCTTCCAGAGGCATACACCTAGTTCATTATATTTAATGCTACAGCTGATTGCATCATTATGGTAAACATACCGTTTTATTCTGATCAGGTGTTGAAGTGACCTAAAGAGAAGCTGAATTGTAAAAACATAAAAAGTTCTATAAGCGGGAATTTGTAAATTGAAAGAATAATAATAATAATGTAACGTGTGAGCATACAGCATATACATGTAAGGTTGAAGTACATAACAAACCTGTAAGCAGTCTTTTAGAATAAAATCTTTGTTTTGGTCTTCACCTTTATTCTAAACACATGCATACACACATACGTAACAAAACCATACTTCCCATATTCCTTAATATTTTCACATGCATGCATTTACATAAATTAATGCAAACCATAATTTTTTAGAAAAACTTCACTTTTGGCGGTAAATGTAAACATTGTTTTTTTCAGTGCAATTAGGTCTAGAACCAGATATGAATTCTTTGTAAATGTCAAGTTTAGGGTTGCTTATTCTTAAAGAAACAAAACAACAATTCCAGTTTGAAGAGAATGACAAAACAAATATGAAATGACCAATTTACAATAAACTTATTGTCATTTCTGAAGTTTAAGTGAAATTTAAAATAATTCCAGAGTCTTACACCTTGTTCATTATATTTAATGCTACAGCTGATTGCATCATTATGGTAAACATACCGTTTTATTCTGATCAGGTGTTGAAGTGACCTAAAGAGAAGCTGAATTGTAAAAACATGAAAAGTTTCTAAGCGGGAATTTTTAAATTGAAAGAATAATAACAATTTAATGTGTGAGCATACAGCATATACATGTACGGTTGAACTCACACTATCTATGAAATGAAGTAAATATCTAACCTGTGCGCAGTCTTTTAGAATAAAATCTTTGTTTTGATCTTCATCTTTATTCTAAACACATGCATACACACATACGTAACAAAATCATACTTCACATATTCCTTAATATTTTTACATGCATGCATTTACATAAATTACTGCAAACCATAATTTTTTAGAAAAAATTTACATTTCACAGTAAATGTAAATACTAGGTAGTTTGCTTATTCTTAAAGAAACGAAGCACAATTTCAATTTGAATAGAATGACAAAACAAAGATGAATTCACCAATGCACAAAACATTCCCAATAAAATTGTTAGTCATTGCCATTCCTGATGTCTTAAATTTTGTTGATGTGTGGCGATTAATTATTATTCTGACTGTGGTATTTAGGTAATGTGATTGTATAATCCTGTTTGGATAGTCTTAAAAAATATAAAGCAGCATTAAATCTTGATTTGAGCTTTATTTGATTGTTTTCCGATAGTTTTAAATGCTCACAAATTATACTTTATGTTAAAAACTTTTAGTAAAATTTAAAATAAATAGGAGAACTGTGTAATTATGGCATGGAAAAACTACATACCGTTTTGTGTACATAACAAACCTGAAAACTTTCTATACAGTTCTTAAGGTCGGACCTAAGGGCAGGATCCTCGTCTTCACTCTATAGAAAGTAAATAAAATATTCCTTAACACCTTTGCAGGAGCTAAAGAAACGCATACAAAAATACTGTCTTACTTTTAATTCCAAAAGACTGCAAAACCATTTTCTTGATCTTATTATCCTGAATAGTTTCCTGAAGGTTTTTTTTTAACTCATTTTATTTTAACAGACAATGTTCATAGGGTCTTTTTTCTGAATTTTTCCTTTTTGCACATGACCTAATTTTACTGCAATTATTTTTATTATTATTAGGTAATTAGTCGATAAGGCCCATGGAAAAATCCACTTAGTCGGGATAGCAATGGAAAAGAACAGTCATTTGAATTTCGATAACGTCCGCCAGGACCCGTTTATAAATGAAAAAAGAATTAGAAACTCATTTACACATTAATTTTATTGTGTAGAGGTGGAAAAGCTGATGAAGAAATGAATAGAATCATGCGCTTTTGACCAACTGTTTAGGAGATACAGAAGTTTATAATTTTGCTGACGTCAGCAAACTACCCCTGCAAAGTAGAAAAAAATTTCATTAGAAATTTGTAAACCCGTTGCCTTCATCGTATAGATTTTGAAACACTATCAAGAAAATATATCCAATCATTCGCTTTTGACAATGGTTAAGGAGATAAAAAGGTTTAAAAACTTTTGTTGACGTCAACAAAGTTCCACTGCAAAGGACAAAAAATTTTTCTTCAGAAATTTGCAAACCCGCTGCTTGCATGTTATAGATCTCGAAACTCTTGACAAACGGTTAAGGAAATCTATGGATTTTAAAATTTTGCTGACGTCAGCAAAGTCCATCTCCCAAAAAAAGTCAAAAATTTTTTTTTAAGAAATTTCCATACACGTTACATTCATCGTATAGATCTCGAAACGCTGATCAAGAAAATGTATAGGATCATTAACCTTTGACAAACTGTTGCGCGGTGAAAAATGACTGACGTCACCACTTCTTTCCAAGATATTTGGCCTTAAAGTTTTAAGTGCACTGTAATTGCTTTATTACCTTAGACACACAGACACAGTCTTCGTATTATTATATAGATATTCTTTTTAGATGATGTTTACATGAGAGTTAAATTGGCTTGTAACTCAGATCATTATAAGTATCTAAGCACCAACGCTGAAATAACAAGATGCTTTTTTCGAGGTTACTTTCCCGAACTTCATAAATATTCCAAATTCAATTATAAAAAAATTGGTGCTAAAAATGATTCTAATTTCTAAGTTCCTTACCAAACAGTAGAACAAATAATTTACATTTATAAATATTTCTATTCTTTCTATGTCTTAATTGCAAGCTGAAATTGCAGCCAAACCCTTAATATAGACAAGCTTTCTAAGAAAAGGTTCGTTTTCAAAATAATTATTTTCTTCAAATATAAATAAAATGCAGTCAGAATATAATGTTGCTCTAGTTTCTTCATAATAATTTTTTATTCTATATGAATATTCTGATTTGAAGATCTTAATTTCGATGATTAAAAGGCATATAATAGCTATGGCAGAAATCTTTGAGCTGTAAGGCTTTTCGTTATTATTAAACTGTACAGATATAAATAACGACAAATTTAACGAGAACAATAAAATTTGTTGTTAATTATATATAACTGAGCTTACCATTAGAAATTGTAAATCATCTGTGAAAAAATCCTATACAATAAACAAAGTAAGGACATTAAAATAAGATAAAACTTACACCTAGCATTGTTGTAACAACTTTGAAAGGATAACATCACTAACCTCAACAGGCTTATTTGTGTGTGTCTTTTCATCTATAATTAAAAAAAAAGAAAATAACATCTAAACCATTTGTAGCACATTGTAATGTAAACACAACTTCCACAATGATAAGGAAAAAATATCAAGTTAAAAACACAAAAAAAATTGAAAATAAAGTTGTGACTTTATTTTTAATTTTGTTGTGTGTTTTTGGACTTGATTATTTGTCTTTACCATTATAGTGCTATAAATGTATTTTCGTCACCTAGACATTATTACTAAGCAAGGTATTTTTACCTGGTTCCAGCGTAATCTCCATTATTCCACCTACTACTTTAAAACTCTCAACACAATTAAAATCGATGTTATCTAAATGATAAATTTGAGCAGAAGATGCTTGATAAAACCACATTAAATATCACTTAAATTACTACAAACCAATCTCATTACTTTTACATACCTTCTTCAGATTTAATGTGAACAGTCGTTGCCACATTACTTGCTTTCTAAAGTGTATTTTAGTTTACAGTTTGTGACCCTCTAAGAAACGTTATTATTCCATCCTTTAACTTTTTATGCTTAATCCATTTATAATTCTTACACAAATTAGTTTTCTGTTTCTGTAAACAAAAAAATGTTAAGACAGCTTTTTTTACAAATACATTTACGCATATTGAAGAAGAACTATTTTGTTTATCACTATCATACCGCCGGGCAGTGAGAAGGATTCGATCTGCGGTCCCTAGAAGTGGGAGCTCGCCCGTCATGATGGGAGGTCCGATCGGGGTGAACATTCTCAGTTGAGAATGATAACACAGATGCGCTATGATAAATATTCACCTCTATACATTTATGCAGTTTAAAATGTCTAAGATTTAAGGCGCCTCATATATCTTACTGAAAACTGTAAAGGGTATTAGTCAATTTGCCGTCAACTTTTAACTACTAATAAAAAGTTACTTACCAGGGAATTTCTCACATCAGTAAAGAGATTTAGACACTGGAAAAGAAACATTACAAAAGATGGACAGCATAGCTTTTATGTAGTTAGGCATGTTGCAAAAAAAGGAATATTGCTGACCTTACTTACATTGACTTTTGTTATATGACAGGAGGTGACAAAAAATTGTCTAGGATTGGGTTAAAATATGTGGCCTAAGAAATTGGGTATTTTAGACATTAATAGTTTTTAATTTATCAAACAATAATGATAAAATTTTAAATTACCTCCACAGTACTTGGCCTTTCCTCAAATTTAGGACTCCAAGCTTTCGATATAAGATCCATGACTAATTCACACTCAGGTAAATTGTACAAATTTGACACATGGCTAATATCTGGTCTTTCATCTTCTTTTAGAGCTTGTAAAAGCAAGCCATCATTTAGCAAAGGTAAAACATCTTGCCATGGAGAATTAAGATCAGACATTATTTCATAGCTTGAAATAGCCAAGGAGTAAGTATCCGTTGCTTTTGATGGCTTTTTTGCAGCTCTTGAACACAATTCAGGTGCTGTATAGGCAAGGGTCATGCCTTTAAGACTATTCAAAGTGATAGTGCTTGTGATAGTTTGTTGCAAAATAACCATTTCATCAAAGTCTGTAATTTTTATTTGAATTTGTTTATTGTTATTAGTCACTAGTAGATTGCTAGGTTTAAAATCCCGGTGAACTATGCTATTTTCATGCAAAAAAATCAACCCCCTTGTTGCTTGCTGAATGTAATTTAATCTTTCATCAAAGACAAAATTACCATTGCTATTATGTATTGATAACAACTGACGCAAATTGTTCACTTTCTCACCTTCAAGATATACTTCACAAAATTCAAAAAGGAAAGCAGATGGGTGAACGCTATAGCCAAGAAATTGTACAATATTCTCATGCTTCAATTTACACAACTGCTCAGCTATAATGATTAAATTCTTCTTCATTACTTTTTGTTTAAAGCACTTGACAGCAGCACATCTATTTGGCTGTAGCAATTTATATACAACAGCAGACATTCCTTCATCAATTTTGTGTGACAGGTTTATTGACATATTTAAATCAAGAACTTCATATTTAGAGATATCAGTCAACTTCTAAATTGAAGAAAGAAAACAAATTATGATGTTCTACTCCCTTTATCCAGAAAGGAGAAATTGTTGTGGCAGCTATTCAGTTATCATTATATAGAATTCTTTGCATGATTAACTGAATAGTAAGGGTAAATTCTATTGTTACACTATATTGCACACACTATTGCAGGATTACTTGTAGAAAACAGATTCCAATAGTACAGCTATACATACAAATAGAATGTTTAAAAATGTTTTTAATTTGCTGAATAAAAATGCTTAATGTGCAGACACAGGAGGAACTCGTATTGAGGTAATTTACATCTATGTTTTTTTCCAATGAGAGTTTAAAAAGAATAAAAAAGGCACCCTAATTTTCTCCTTCTCGTAACTGCTTGTATCTAAAGCTTCAATTTTCATGCACACAAAATAACTTATAGCACAGAGGCTTCTTTCTACTGTGCTTGAATATATACTTTCATTGTAACACATTTGTGTCAACGAACTATTTACATATGATAGTACTAATGTTTATGGTTTACCCAAGAAGAAATTTCGAAAACTTTTTGAGTTAGCTGTCACTTGTTTGTCTATTGCAAGCAAGTTGAGAGTGTGATAAAGTTTCAAATAACATACATTTGATTCTCTTTTTAGCGAATCTGGACGAAATCACCTACTTCAGTTTGCGTAACATGAAATTGGTTAAGAGCTAACTTTTCAAAAATTTCTTAGGAAATGAAAATTGCAACTTTTGATACCACTGCATTTATCCTAATAATAAATAGCAGCTTCTAAACAAAAGTGTACAAGTCTTTACAAGGACACAGGAAAAACATCAATTTTGATTGTTGCTTTTTCTATCCCTGAGTTACGGAGAACAACTTTAAATTAGGAAGTGTAGAATTCAAAAATTAAGCATATATATTTGAGTTAGTAAAACAGTAAAATATGATTAGCACAATATTCTTGATGAAAATGATGAGAAGTTTGTTAAAAGTAAGTTGTCAAATTGAGCTTTTAATGAAACTTTTTTTATATATATTGATGAATTTCAGTAAGGCCAAACATTTATTTGTGTTGAAAAGGAAAACAACAATCTTAATCTTAACAATAATAATTCATGTTCATGTCTTCAGCTAATTTAAATAACAAAACAGACTGTTAGGGCTATAAATTCTTTAAAATGCAACAGCACTTACTCTAGGAAATTCTGCATCCTTTAAATCAGCAACCGTATATGGCATTTTCGTCTTTTTATTCTAAAATATAACAAAGCAAGAATTCTTTTATTCTCGTACTTCAATTTTTGAAGATTTTTTGTCAAACAAAAAGAAAAAATTCGAAACCAAAGTGCTTCTTTGATTATAGAATTATGTGTTTGTGTTTGTACGCTCTGAAAACCAACTGCATATTGTTAACATCTTTTCCCAGGGCCTGTTTTTTGCAATCTAATAAGGGGCTAGTGATATCAAAAAGTAAAAAAGAAGCTCTAGGAACGAGATTGCATTTTATTGGAGGAACTTTAAATTTCTTAAAACTGTCTATTGTAGTAGATAAAGTTCTTCCAACAAATTTTGACATGGAGTATAATGAAAATTTTTCACTTTTGCTTCTGCTACACAACCCTTTATACATGGATTATTGTATGATTAAAAGTCAAGCCAGATTTTACGTGTTTATTTGCATGTTAACTATAAAGTTTGATTAGCAGCAAATCACAACAACTATAATTTAACACATCTAGGTACAAAATTTTTCTAATTGTATGGTAATACACTCTTACTTACATTTAAAACTTGTCTAATTGTAACAAAAATTTCAATTAGAAAAGATATTCAGCCTCAGTAGAAACATAAAGGTACCTTGTATAGAAAAAAAATATTCTTCTTATATATATGGCATAAAGTTTTATAAGTAATAAACTATACAACTATAATTTTTTTTAATTTTTTATAAAATGAGTTATATTATGTAACTTATGTAAGCCTAGAAATGCAACATTCTAAACTTTGTTAATAGTGCATGTTTTCTCTACCATTTTCAAGGACCTGTCCCTGAGCTTAGAAAACACAAAATTTTTTTAGCTTCTTATTTTAACATGGTTTTCAAACATAAATAATAAAAGGATTTGTGTATTATTCAAAGCCACTCAGGGTTACGAAGGAACAGTAAAATTATCGACTTTGCTTTAATATTCCGATGAAAAAATTTTATTTCATTTATGCTATTGATTCCTCTAACAACAATAGGAAGCAAAGCAGATATAAGCACTAGCAGATCGTTTAAAACTGATAAAACTGACAAAAAAGAAATATTGTACCTGCTGACGCCACCATAAGTTAGGAGCACAGTAGTCATATCTGAGTTCAGTTCCAGAGGGGATTTCTTCAGTTGAATACAAACAAAGATGTATTCGATCATTGTAATGGATTTTTCTAACCTTGCAATTTCCTTTTGGAGAGTCATTAACATACCTGCCAATTCTGTTTTGATAATATGTAGCATCAATACTAATGTATAATCACAGAATAGCATTATTTTAAACTGGTTAATCGCCAGTTTTTACATTTAAATCAGTTAGAAAACTTTTTAACACCTTTTATATATACCAAAGAAAAGAATTTTACAAAAACAGTTAGTATTTAACATTTCCAGCTGAATTGAGCTGCTAAACGTTTGTGTGGCTGCACAAAGAGAAAAAAAATCTGCCATTCACAATTTGATATTAATTTCAAAATTTTTCCATGGACATCAATTTTAATTATCACAGACTTAAATTTGATCACCCTTTACAATAAACATACAATATGAATGTGGCCTACTTACCAATATTTTTGCAAATTATCTTCAAAAAAGTACAGGAAGCAACCCTCCTTTTCATAATTGATTTCTCTAATTTCTCCTTCTTCTTTCGTTATTAAATCACCTGCATACTCGACTAAAAATGTATTCTTGGGAATTTTTTCTTTAGTAAAAACACCCTTCCCTAAGTAACAATATATTACATATGTGACATGTTTTGCGAATTAGGATACTCATTAAAATTTACATTAAAAATATGACACAAATATGCCACATGTTATTGAATATTATTACATATTATTGAAGTTCTATGTATGTCATAATAAGTCATCCATTCATTTTTCTACGCTACAAAAAACATTTCTGTGTATTCTTATAAAACCTTTAAAATACCAACAGGGTCTTAAACATAAATTATAAAGAAAATTTTATATATACAAAGCCCTCGCCATATTTTAATTAAAATTATTAACAAACTTACTCACAAAGTTTTATGTTGGCATAACTTATATACAAAGTTTTCACTATAATTTCCTAAAACTGCTTAAAAAAATTATTTTAATCTTACGGAAAACCTAACAATTTCTATAAATTATTTTTTTTAAATATTATAAAATATATTTCTATAAATTTTAAACATCAGTATCTACAAAAAAACAAGGTACCCCAAATTGCAAATCTTGATGTATATAGAATTGTTATTGCAAAACTATACTGAAAACGTTGGGACTAACAAAAGTATTTTGGGACTGATATTATTAGTCTAACGTTTTCAAATCTATACACTGACTTTGTACATGTATACAGTCAAAACTGTCTGCAACAATCGTAATTTTGTTGTTGTTATTGGTCACACTGTAGAAAACCTATGTGGAAATGTTAAATGTCTTTATAATTATTTATTGTCATAAAAAAAATCAAATTCAGATAATCACCAATGATCCTTTGAAATTTAAAAAAAACTCACGTCAGTAGTCTTACTGTCAACATTGCTGTCACGTCGGCAGATATTTTACAAAGCCTAAACATTTGCTGTGTTTTATTAAAAATAAATTTTACGGCATGAACATTGTCTTATTTCATTGTCAAAAAGAAAATTTAACATTACCATATTTTATTAGAGACTTCTCTGGACTGGAATAACTTTTTTTTAATTTACACACAACTTACACTTATATTATATTAGAATGTGTTTCTACATTGTTGTTCATTGTGACACTATAAGAAAATGACTGATTATCTTAATTTTCACGCATTTTTGTTCACTTTATATTGTCTTAGGTGAAAAAAAATAACAAAAAAGTTTTATTCATGCAAAATAATTTTTTTGTGTGTGTGAAAGAAAGCATTTTTTTTGATGAAGTTTTATGCATAAGTTTCAATTCAAAAAAGACAAAAAGATAAGTACTTTCCTTATTATACAAGCATATAATGAAGAAAGAATGTGACCATTCTGTCAAGGTGGTTTGATTATACTTACCAATATATTCATTAATATAGGCCACAAACAACTCTGGTCTGTCTTGTTGGTTTAGTATCCAGGTTGTTGCATCTTCAAAGGCTGAATGCGTGTTCCTTCTTGTTGATCTAGTACTTCTTAACATGTTGAACTTTTCTGAAGAAATTTCTTTCTGAAGATGAGACAGAACAACTAAAAACGGATTTTATAAGCAAATTATACTTAACTATATGACATATAACTATAGAATTATATATATAGTACAATTCTTGCAAATGAGCTTTGGGTAGTGTTAGAAGTACCTGTTTTCTGTTGTTTCACAATTGTTTACAACAAACAGAATGATAAATTAATTGTGAAACAATGAAGTTTTTGTTAAGGCATACCCTTTAATTTTCTAAAGATTGTAAGTTGGGAACTGTTTCAGAGTTAGAGTAAAAAACAACTGAACTTCATTGTGACTTTTGTTTATTACATACAAATTTAATAATTCTTGCAAGTAAATTATTGTTTAATACACACACTTTTTGCGATTTTGCAAGGTCCTTTTTCAAGCTCTTGTGAAATCTGTGGAATTTGTGAAGCTGAAATACTTGAACATTTAAAATTCTATTGAACAAAACGTGTTGTGCTAATAGAATTATTAAACTTAATAATACTGATAATTTTATAGCGAAATAGTGTGTTTGACCTACCTAAGGAGCTTTTCCACAAATTTTAAAATTACAAACAGGGGACGTTAAAAAAAGACAAACTTAGGCTTTATATGAAGGCTTTTTACCGTTTTATAACAAAAATGACAATATTAAAACTTCATACCTTTTAACAAATTTATTACGAAAGTCAGGAGTCAGTGAGTCATAGGAGTTTCTAACTGCTCTTGCTAAATTACTCATTCCAATTTTCATATATTTCTTCTAAAGTAAGATATATATCATATCAAAACAAATAAAAAACATTGGAACAATATCCTGCATGTCAGAATAAACATCTATTATGAAAATATCTGTGTTCTTATGAAATAAAAAAACATGGCATAAAAAAAATTTACATTTTACATTTTATTATGTGCAAATTTGACCCCCAAAAAGCCATAATTTAATTAATCACCATTATCAAACAAAAGTCAACTTGGTTTGTATATATTTTGTTGGTTTGTGATGTCAGATGGTGTTAACTCAGCCTGGATTGTAAGGGGCATAAATTCCAGTAGAACAACATAATCGTAAATATAATTTTCAACAATTTAACAACATGCAACATGCGAAAGTAGGTAAGCAAAAACAACTTTGAGGCTGTTTTTGTTTCGTTTTTCTATCGCAAAATCACATTCAGTATAATCTATTGTGCATAATCATTTGAAGTTTCATTTTCAAGTTTAGCAAATTAAAAGAACACAAAATTGTGGTAACTATGTGGTAACTATGTCTATAATGCTTATAAACTCAAAACTAGATTTAAATGGTGACAAATAGATTTTATTTTGATTAAATACATTTATTTCAAAGTATCAGAAATAAAATTACTCCTAGACAATTGTAGGTGGCACAGTTTAGTATTTCTGCACTTCGTTCATTCAGAATACCATAGACTTAAGGTGGTCAAACACCAAAATTTTCTAAAAATCCCTTTTATACAATCAGCTGTGATTACACATGATAACTTAAACATATATAATTGAAATTTCCAAAATTAAAAATTATTGACCAAATTTTTGGAAAAGTGAAAAAAAAATCCAAAAAGTAATATTGGAGACGGGGGTTAGGCTGATAAAGTTAAAATGACTAAAATTGTCTGCAGATTATTACTAACAAAATCAACATTTTATAAATAAAATAACTATGCAAAGTTGCTTTAAAATAAAAAGTATACAAAATGACTGTCTTATTTTTTTGAATTTTTTCCGTCCAGGGGGTAAAATTCCAAAAATCTGTTTTTTAAAATATAAAATCAAAAAAAGAAAAAATCAAAAAAGTGAGATAGTCGTTTTGTGTCAAATAACATCAGAAAACAATATACAAAATTGAAAAAAAAAATAAACCACCCGTTTGGTTTTAATCATTTGCAGACTTTTTCACCCCCTAATTCCGGAAAACAGAGAAAATTGTGTTTAAAAACTTTGACTATGAAAAAATAAAGATGTACTGGAGTGAAAGTCTAAAAAACCTTACAAAAGTTCCTTGGAGTGTCCTAGTGCTGTCAATATAATTATCACATAGATTTTATAAACAGGTATTTCTGATAGAATTATAAAAGAATGATGTCTGAGTCCAATTTTCCAATTGGTTAATATCGTGAAACAAATTCAGCAAGTTCAACTACCTTGGTGCTTAAATGTTTTAAAATTGTTTGACATGGACCATTATATAATGGAGGCAGTACATGAGTCCATATTAGAACAGAAACGTTGTAGTCCAGCATGTCTAAATGTTTGGCGGGCATATACAGATTTCAGATTTATGTTAATACGCTTGGTATACTTTTGTTGATTGGCCCCTTTTTACTAGCAAAAAAAGGTGTAGCTATATTTGTTACAATTGCTTCATTTAAGGGATAATTTACTTGCTAAACCATTTCTTTTAGTGCTGAACTTTCACGTTACTTGCTCTTTGCACCTTCCCAAACGCCACATATAATGTTATTACAAAATTGCATTGTTCAAAACAAGAGGGTGCCGATAAGTCACAAACGGAGTTCAGGCGATATTTCAACTAAAATTGGCGGTTGTCCCCCGAAACCGCCCGCACTTTCCCGAACTCACCCAGAACATTCCTAAACTCACCCGGAACATTCCCGAAATGCAATTCCTTGTAACAAACCATGCGGACGATGCTTGGGAAGAAGGCGCTTGATGAGAAAGGAGTTAATAAAGTTTATATATAAGTTATTTATAAAGTAAGCTTTTTCAAAAACCATCAAAAACGGGTTTTTTCGGGCGAATACTTGAATTTTTTTCAAAACGCCAAACTCGCCTGAAAACGCCCGCACTTTTTACGGCTTATCGGCACCCTCGTTTCAAAACACCAACATCGATAATTTTGTATCCTCTTGTGCCATTGGCCCAGCCTTGTCTTTTTTATTCTAAGACAAACAGCAATAGCATGTGTTACAGTATAACTTAGATTGAGAATGTTCTTATTTGAATATAAAATCTTTGCCTTACTCATATTACAAAGTTTTTTGGACCAGGCTGACTTGTCTGCTCGTGTGCAGTGTAGACATGAGGGGTCTCAGAAATAAATTCATCACCAGAATAGACACAGGAGACTATAAAGTCTGTGTTTTCTTCCTAAAAGTTTATATTTTGGCAACCATTTTTAATTATTAATTCTGGAAACAAGACTTCCTTTTCTTCCTATATCTTCTTTTTCTCACTGTTGTTTTCATTTCATATATATGTATCCTGAAAGAACATACATTAATTTGTATAATGCAACTATTTTTCCTTAAAATATAGACAAAACTAGCAAATAGTACCAAACAAACACAGCAAAAGCAAAAATTCTTCCAGCTAGCTAGCTAAGAGTTTTTTTATTTACAACTGGCTTTAAAACGTGACCTTTTGAGTATACCGCGGGAAACAAAGCCGATATTTTCATTTCATTTACTTATTAGCTGTGGAACACATAGTTTCGGCTAAAAGCTCGAACAAAATCCTGATCTTCTGTGATTTAAGTGAAGATATGCGTATCTCGGACGCGGTTAGTAAAATTGACGTTTAATCAGCGATTTTAAAAGTTGCATAGCTCATGTTTGGAAAAGACTGGAATAGTCTCTTTTTGTCTATGTTCTCTATGCTTCTATATGCTAATAAAGATACAATCACATCCATGTAAATCTTAGTAAAATCATTTTTATTATCTTGGCTATAACTGGCGTATATATATAGCAGGCCAGCTATTTTGTGCTTTTCTCCAAAGTTTTTCATTTAGTTTGGTAGCTATAGCTAAGTGCATTTTGTGCTATCCATCGTGTTATTACTTCTTGTGTTATCTTTTACCAACTTGAAGCTAGCCACAAAAGTAAGAAATGCCTCCTTACTTTTGTAGCTAGCTTCAGTTTTTGTGGCTAGCTTCAGCTCAGGTCAGCTATAAATCTTGTAATAATACCCTGCAAATTTTAGCTGAAATACTCTGCTTAACAATGTATCTTTTCATACATCATAGTTTGTAGTGTTAGCTTCACAGCAACAAAATAAAATATTTTATTCCAGTGGTATAAAGTTTCAATAGAGTTTCAATGTTTACGTTTTGACGGGATAATAAAATACAGACTAGCTATATAGAAGAAGTAAATTAACAGTCGGGGAGAACTGATAATTAGCTTGTAACAAGATAGTCGATGCTTATAAGGCTATAATACAGTGGAGATCTTTTTTGCCTAAATTTCCACAATTTTCTTCAATATGTCGATATTGTAGGGTATGCCTTCCCATATTTTTCACATCTGACTACGTCTTTTCAATGTTTTTCCATAAAATCAGTATTTTTAAGGTTAATTAGCCGGTATTAGTTTGAAAATGAATATATATATATATATATATATATCTTTCAAACGCAGTCGTTTCTTGTTCTTCTTTTCTTTTTTATTGGAGCATACCATGCTATGAAACTAGGTAGATGACTATTGGAAGATCGATATCGATGAAAAGTGTAAAAATTGAAGAAATAAGATCTCTACCGTATAATTAGCCACATAAGCAGCTAATTTTACTGTGTATCGTATAATTTCCTGTATTGGCTGACTGTCCTTTAAAGGCTAATTATCAGTTCTTCCAGACTGTTTAAGTTATGATAAAAATTGTTAGGCTAGTAGCATTTTTTCACTTATGTATGTTGTAAATTAATCTGCATGCAAAAACTAGATTTTAATTTCAAGACCAAAAAATGCCTCCACTCAAAATTAAAGTTTGTAATAGGCTGGTTGGTCTATGGATTATTGCATGTTTATTTTGCCTGTCGATTTGCACAAAAGATCTTGGGAAATTGCTCGGATTTGTAGAAATTTTCTGCGGACCATGTCTGAAAGGGCGTTCTATTGGACTAGCCTTCAACCCATGAAACAAGGGTTGGCTCAGATATTTTTAGACTTGCCATCCCTTTTTCGGGCGTCCTCAGTACAAAATGACAATTCGGCTATACCAGTTTGAATAAAATACGTATTTATTGAGCATGCTGCTCAGTGACTAAACAGGAGGGGTTCTACAATTTTGCCAGCCTGTTTAATTTTTCCTCTGTAAAACAAGCACCAAAAGCTCATTTTTTATTAGTTATGCTATAAATAAAGTATTTTCAATGTAAGCTCAAATAGAACCTGTTTTTTGTGATACACACTTTTTTATGTAAGAAACACGCTTACAAGAAACCAGAGGCTCAAAATTTGAAAATATTAAGAAACTTAGTTTGGCTCAGTACCTCAAACTCCTCCAGACCATAGACTATTACAGAAAATATTACAGTGAGCTCTTAGCACTTTTTTAATTGGTCAAATAGCAGACAAAACTAGAACTATATATTAAGAGAGAAACAACCCTTCATTTCCAAAACCGATATGAATTATCAGAAAGCAATACTCATACTACTAACACAGCACTAGTATATATCACTTAACAAACAAAATCATTTGAACTGTAATGAAATAGGTCAAAAATGTTTCCATCGTTGGTAAGCTCATCTACTTCCATGTTGTCAAAATTAAGAACTGTTAAGAAACTTTTAGCCTCAAAATCAGAAAAAAATAAAAAACTTGAGCCTCAGTAGCCAAAACTGGTTTCTTATAAAAAACAGCGTGTACAGTATATATATTCAATCTTGTCTGTGAGAGGTAATTAATTTGCATTGTATACGACAGACTGTAGATTGTAGCAGGACAATTTAGTGCAAAAGTTCAGCAGTTAGCCCACAATGGTCAATGTGATAGTGACAATGTTGAAAGTACTTGGACTACTTTGAAGAATTGTCTTCTAGAAGCTTCTGATGATACCTGTGGGTGGTCGAAAGGACCAGCTAGACATAGACAGACCCGATGGTGGAATAATGATGTTGACCAGTGTATAAAGGAAAAGAGGAAACTTTGGAAAGAGTGGAAGTTAGGTGGTAGTAAAAATATTTACTTAGAAGCTAAGCGTCGCGCTCGTACAGCAGTGTATAAGGCAAAATCAGAAGCAGAGAGAAACAGATTTGCAGATGTTTTAAGAAGGGAAGACCAGCGCAATGAGGTATTCAAGATAGCAAAGCAAATGAAAAAGACTAGTCAAGATGTTGTAGGTGAGAAGTGTATACGTAATGATGAAGGTGTTTTGGCTAGCACAGAGGAGGAGAAAAGGGTAGCTAGGAAGAATCATTATCAGAGGTTGCTTAACACTGAGTTTGATTGGGACGAGGATAATTTGTCTGATGATGATGTTGTAGAAGGGCCAGCTATGCAGATCAAGACAGAATGGGTAGTGGAGGCTATTAGGAAATTGAAGATTGGCAAGGCTGCAGGAGTATCAGGTATTGTTGCAGAGATGGTAAAAGCATCTGGATATATTGAAGTTGAGCTTATTACAAGTCTTGCTAACCAGATTATAAAGGATGGTGCTATTCCGAGTCAGTGGCAGTCGAGTGTAATAGTGAATTGTTTCAAGGGCAAGGGTGATGCATTAGAAAGGGGTAACTATAGAGGTTTGAAGTTGGTTGATCAAGTAATGAAAGTTATTGAAAGAGTGATTGGTAAGTTACTTAGAGAAAGAATTGATATATATAAGATGCAATTTGGTTTTGTTCCAGGGCGTGGCACTACAGATGCAATATTTTTACTCAGACAGCTTCAGGAAAAGTATGAAAAGGAAAAGAGAAAGAATCTCTATTTCGCCTTTGTAGATTTAGAGAAAGCTTTTGATATAGTGCCACGTAAAGTTATTTGGTGGGCTATGAGAAAATTAGGTGTGGATGAGTGGCTAGTTACGATGGTACAGTCTATGTACAGCAATGCTAGAAGTCTTGTCAGGATTAACGATTCACTTAGTGATAAATTTAGTGTAAATGTTGGTGTACATCAGGGTTCTGTACTTAGTCCTTTGTTGTTTATTCTAGTCTTAGAAGCGCTGTCGATGGAGTTCAGAACATGTTGTCCAAGGGAGTTATTGTATGCAGATGATTTGGTTCTCATAGCAGAGTCGATGGAAGAATTAGTTGAAAAGTTTGAGAAGTGGAAGAAAGGACTAGAAGAGAAAGGGCTAAAGGTAAACACAGCAAAGTCTAAAGTCATGATTAGTAGCATTGCAGCCAAGTGTGACCTTGTAGTTGGAAAGTGGCCTTGTGGAGTTTGCAGGAAAGGGGTTGGTAGTAACTCAATTTTTTTTCAGACTTGCAAGCATTGGGTGCATAAGAAGTGCAGTAGTATTAGTGGAAGGTTAAGAGCTGACATACAGTTTGTATGCAAGCGTTGCAAAGGTGAGATTATAGAGAATGAAGTATTTCCAGCTTTAATGATGTACAACAGTGGCTCGTTAAAGATAGTTGAGAACTTCTGTTACTTAGGTGATATTTTGGGCAGTGAAGGGGGTGTTGGAAGAAGTGTTACTTGCAGGATAGGTTCTGCTTGGAAAAAGTTCGGAGAGTTACTTCCTTTGTTGACTAGCAGAGTCCTGTCAATTGAGGTAAAAGGTAGGTTGTATGAGGCCTGTGTAAGAAGTGTTATGTTGCACGGTAGTGAGACATGGGCAGTGAAGCAGGAAGATCTTGACCGTTTAGAAAGGAATGATATGAGAATGGTTAGGTGGATGTGTAACGCCAGTCTGAGAGACAGAAAGAGTTCAGATGAGCTAAGAAGCAGGCCAAGTCTCCGTAGAATTTAAGATGTTACCCAGATAAGAAGATTGAATTGGCTGGGGCACTTGGAAAGAATGGAGGAGGATAATTGGGTAAGAAAGTGTAGAGACTTGATAGTTCCTGGGGCAAAGCCCAGAGGCAGACAGAGAAAGACTTGGCAGGAGGTTATAAGGGCAGACTTGATACAGAGGAAGTTGAGTTTAGATCTAACACAGTCTAGATCAGATTGGAAGAGGGTCATTAATATACCCCGTCCAACCCATGCTAGCATGGAAAACGGACGCTAAGCCGAGAATGATGATGATGATGATGTAGCCTGTTTATTATTTTATTTGATCTGAAGTTACATGGGTGCATTTGTAAAAGGGCTTCTCATTGGATGTGTAACACATATACCTGTATCCTGATGGTCAATGTGGTTTATTGTATTGACTGCTTGACCGGTCATTGTTTAACATTAGTTTTGCAACCTTTATAGGGAAACAGATTAAGTGAAATAAATTATGTCGTCTGATAGTTTTTGCTATAGCAGACCTCCCTAAGTGTTTTACTGGAAGCACTCCACACTGGTTGTGCGAAATGGTTTAACTGGACTATGTGGTCAACCAAAATTGCAATGCTAACCTTTTGTTGCTTTAATGAATTTCTTATCTTCCATGCTTAATGTTTTCTTGGTGCTGCATTATTTTATTGACATAATCTAGCCCCTATGCATGGATTTTGTTTTATTTAAACATGCTTTTACTGGTACAACTTTTATTAGAACCCTTATTTACTCAAAAAATGATGTAACTTTATTTCATTATATTTCAGTCTTGCGTTTGTGAGAAGGTTTAAAAAACGATATTTAGTAATTAGTCTAGCATCACCTGTTGCAAATGCTAGCCAAGCGGACTTAAGTTTTTTATTGGCTTGCGATACGTCGATGATTAGAAATAGGCTTTGTGTATCCTAGAGTAACAAAAAAACCCAGCTCCGTCATAACATTGGTTCCACAGCTTCATAGCTGTACAGCTATCTTGTTTATCTATATATTATCGAAAAAATCAGCGCGAAATCACGAGGGAATACGGGAAAAACGCCCTAGCAACCACAATATACAACCGGTTGCTAGGGAAAATTTTGGAATATGCATTGTCAAAAATTGTGGATTTAAGCCATATCTCTTTCAAATTTAGTAAAATCTTTTAAGAGCTTAATTTTCCATCTTCATAGACTGTTTTTCCACAGAAAAGAAAAATCGCAAATTTTATGTATCCTTCCAAATTTTTGGTGTTTGGTGTTTAAGTCACACAAGTTAGTATTTTAAAGTCCCAACTGACTTTGTCATGGTAGCGACCATAGGTACTACTTTGATCTTTAATATCCTGAGAACCAAAACTCACAAATATTTAAAAAATAAACATTATTCATATTTATATACATTATATATAATGAACATTTTTATAAAAAAAATAATTTTGACATCTTTTAAATCATGTATGGTTTTATTGAAAGTTTGTTTTGTAAAATTGTTGCCTAATTTAGCGCTTGGCATATATGTGACAGTTCCACATGGCAATGACACATAAAAATTTGATCTAAATACGTGTTGTGTTCATAGATGAATCTTTATCATACCGCACCCATATTGTCACTCCTCTCTTAACTGAAAATGTTTCATCCCGATTGGACCTCTCTGATCATGACGACAAGTAGCTATGGGAAGTCATATTAAAGAAAACTAGTGGTAGCTAATTATTTATTATTTTGTAATTATTCAAAAGTAGTGGTAATTATTTAGGTATGAAAATAAGATTGTTTGTATCCTTAAATGAAACAACGTAGTGTTTTTTTTTACAAATAAATTATTAAAACATACTTAAAGGCTAGCTACCTTCTCATTTTTTTATATTCTTTTGCTACGTCAAGTTAGGGACAACTGCAAATTAAACTAATTCGCCTAAATGGGCTATAATAGACAAATTAGACGAAATTTATCTCCTAACTACGCTATCGGCATTAAATTTTCTTTTTACAGACTTCTGGTTCATGACGTCCCCTTCTATTCTGATGTGACAAATAAATGAAGGCTGTACACCGCAAAATATTGCCCGCCTGGGGTCTAAGTGCAGACAGAGCTCAATAGAATGTGTATTTAGAATTTACAAATTTTTGACTCGAATATTTTTGCATCGAGCTACAACGAAGGTCTTCAACAAAGATGTCACACAAAAGAAAATGTTTCAAACTGTCGCCGTAAACTGCATATGAAAAACAAAAGGACAGTAGAATGTCTTTGAAAATTACAAATTTTTGACTTAAATATTGTCGCCCTAAACTACAACGAAAGTCTTCAACAAAAATGTCACAATGAAGAAAAGTTTTCAGAATGTCGCCGTAAACTGCATAAGAAAAACAGAAATTCAATACAATGTGTATTTAGAATTTACAAATTCTTGACCCAAATATTGTCGCCCTAAACTACAACAAAAGTCTTCAACAAAAATGTCACAATGAAGAAAAGTTTTCAGAATGTCGCCGTAAACTGCATAAGAAAAACAGAAATTCAATACAATGTGTATTTAGAATTTACAAATTCTTGACCCAAATATTGTCGCCCTAAACTACAACAAAAGTCTTCAACAAAAATGTCACAATGAAGAAAAGGTTTCAGAATGTCGCCGTAAACTGCATAAGAAAAACAGAAATTCAATACAATGTGTATTTAGAATTTACAAATTTTTGACCCAAATATTGTCGCCCTAAACTACAACAAAAGTCTTCAACAAAAATGTCACAATGAAGAAAAGTTTTCAGAATGTCGCCGTAAACTGCATAAGAAAAACAGAAATTCAATACAATGTGTATTTAGAATTTACAAATTTTTGACCCAAATATTGTCGCCCTAAACTACAACAAATGTCTTCAACAAAAATGTCACAATGAAGAAAAGTTTTCCGAATGTCGACGTAAACAGCATAAGAAAAACAAAACGACAATAGAATGTCTTTAAAAATTACAAATTTTTGACTCAAATATTGTCGCCCTAAACTACAACAAAAATCTTCAACAAAAATGTCACAATGAAGAAATGTTTTCCGAATGTCGACGTAAACTGCATAAGAAAAACAGAAATTCAATACAATGTGTATTTAGAATTTACAAATTTTTGACCCAAATATTGTCGCCCTAAACTACAACAAATGTCTTCAACAAAAATGTCACAATGAAGAAAATGTTTCAAACTGTCGCCGTAAACTGCATAAGAAAAACAAAAGGACAATAGAATGTCTTTAAAAATTACAAATTTTTGACTCAAATATTGTCGCCCTAAACTACAACGAAAGTCTTCAACAAAGATGTCACATAAAAAAAAATGTTTGAAACTGTCGCTGTTAACTACATAAGAAAAACAGAAATTCAATAGAATGTTTATTTAGGATTTACACTGACTCAAATATTGTCGCCCTAAACTACAACGAAAGTCTTCAAGAAAGATGTCACGCAAAAGAAATGTTTCAAAATGTCGAATTAAACAGCATAAGATAAACAAGTGCCAACAGATTGAACTTTTTTAAATTGGCTAATGTCGGGGTGCACACGTTATCTCTGTCTTCGTCACTGCATTTAAAAACTTGTTTAGCACATACGATGTACCACGTGTAAGTTAGAAAAAAATAAATCTATGGTCCAACTATGATGTTTTAGCCTGGATATATCCAGGTTAATTTTGATGATGTAACCATGAATTTTACTACATACTAATTTCTCATTTCGCGTTATAACTGATCATGCACTGACTTTCTATCATAGATGGCACTTCAAAACTATGGTTACACGAACTTTACTAATATTTATGTGTTTAATATTTCTATGAGATAAAAACAGATTTTATAGAGTACAAAGTATGAAGAGCTGACACAGTTGATGCCTTCAATATAAACAAACTAGTCGATAAGGCTTGTGGAAAAATTAAATTCAGTAGGAAATATGGAAAAGTAAACCATCATTTAAGTTTTGATGACGTTTGCAAGAAACCTTCAATACACGCAAAAAAAATTTTCAGAAATTTGTTTACTTATTGTAGAATATGAAACGCTGATCACAATAACGTATAGAATCATTAATATGCTTTTAACGAATGCCTAAGGATAAATATTTAAAGCTGATTAAAAAAATGTACAAGAACATGCACTTTTGACAAGTGGTTGCAGAAATATTGTGGCTCAAAGGATTTTTGATTACGTCATCAACCTGTCTATTCAAAAAACGGATTAGGGGAGGTTTGGAAAACTTACCAAAATTGGTCCCATGCGGTCCCTAGATACCTAGGCAGTGAAAAATCACTGACGTCACCTATTCGGTTCTGGGTTATTTGGCCTCAAAATTTTAAGTACATTGTAATCGCTTCATAATTTTAATATTAGATACTTACGTTAAATTATTATTTTTGACGTCGCAACGTTGAGCTTGTCAATTAACATTTGAGATACGCATTTTTCGGCTCCATCAAGTGAAAATAAACATCCATTTTGCCTCTTACAGACCTACAGACACACTAATCGTATCTATATAACAATATTGTTTAAATTACTTATTTACTTTTAAAACGTCTTTGATGTATTATATTTTTGAATAAATTTTTTTTATTATTATTGTTTATTGTAGGTCGTTCGCAACTACTCTTGTTTTTTAAAACACCCCAGCATAGTATGTAAAAAACCTTTCAAGCTGAAAAGCTAATAAATATTATTACAGCACAATTTGACCAGGATCCTCTAATCGGCAGTTTTACAAAAAACATGGTCGGATATTTTAAAAGTATTTTTTTATAATCATTCTAGTTTCCTGCGCTTCTTAGAAGCTGATTATATGATCCGTATTCTTCCCAGTTGTTGAGATATCTCGGAAGCCGGGATAGATCGGCTGTTCTAATAAGAGGTCCTATTAGAACAGCCGATCTATCGATCTATTTCATGCTGTGGCGATGTATACAACATGGCTCCCGATATGTCTCAGTTATCAGACAAACTATATCTCGGGGGCAGCGCTGAAGAGTATACATGTAATCGTAGCTTAAGCCGAGATTTCCCGGTACCCAGATGGTTTTTTTCTTGTGCCAGGGTAGTTTGCTTGCAAATCTCGTTTTTTTTTCTCGTAGGGTGTTTTCGTAGTTCGAATCGACCCTGCTTTGATGATACATTGCTGAAGACATTTTTTTCAGCAAGGAGATGATCATTGGCAGCCGATTGTTAAAGAGTTCGGTCTTCCTCGGCGGTGACTGCGCGATCTCCTATTTAAAAATCCACCCATGGATCAACTTTGTCAAGTTATTCATTCCAACTCGAGAGACATCAGTAACTAAGTGTGTACATTAATAGCGGGTGTCTTATCACTTGCCGCATACTTTCTACTTGTTTAGTATTGCATTTGTAATTAAATACCTGCTTCACAAACGTGTTCTAAAAATCTTCAAAATGAAAGAAATATACAGAGGGAAAGGAAGTTACGAAACATAAAGTAATGAAAAAAAGAGAGACAATAAATTAAAAACACAGAAACTCAAAAGAAAAAGATGTACTAAAAAAATTGTTGAAACAAATTCTTGCCATTTTAAATTGATTTATTGAAATTTTACTCCGCACACGTACTGACCACGACAGTTTACCACAGTAAAATCTTACTTCTATGTAAGCCTAATCAACGTTATGACTCGTTCCCAGGGCTACTTTTCTTTTTTCCGATATATGAGGACGGTAGAAAATTTCCTGCGAACGAGGCTTCCTTAATACTTATTTAGTAATTAGTGCCCTGTCCAAAAATTTTTAATTGTTTTTCCAATGGTCCATCAGTTACAGTGGTCCATACCAGACCAATTACAAGAAAATATTTCACTCCAAATATAAATGCGCACGTCAAAAAGTTTTTACTTTACGACAAAAAAAATATCAAATATCTAAAAAATGCAAATACCAAGATTGTGTCTCTGTTACTTTTCGTTCTTTTTTTCGCAAAAAAAGAACAATCCATCGACAATATCGCCTTGTTATATTTGGCATGGCAAGTTTTATTATAAACCCCAGAAGTTTTTCAAACTACACTTGACACTCAACCGTCTAATCTAATTAAAAGAAATCTCACCAATTTATTTGGATTGTGCTGTTCCTCACTACCTAGTTGTTAGAGATTGTTTGTCTGGCGAGCCTGGTGTTTCCCGGAAATACAAAGACGTAAATAGATGAAGATATTGCAATCGGATTTTTTCATTGAAGAATAACAATACAGAGATGCATTTACGTAAACAAATACGTGATGTAACTGCTCAGCTTTTGAAAGAAGTTTGTAGAGACGTACGAATTAAACCGTTGCTTGCTCCACTACAAAACGAACGCTTTGACCAGAAAAGTGCAATCACATCCAATGAAGCTCGATTAGATGTTAGCGCACTTGGTTTCTGGATTCCTGGCCAACGGGTATTCTGCGATGTCAGGGTCTTTGACCTTAACGCCCAGAGGTATAGGAATACAGAAATCAATGGTTCAAGCTGCGTTAACTGGATGTCCCTGCTGTTATTCTGAAGAGGTGATGGTTCAAACTTGCAGCCTGTAGTTTTTTATTAACCCAAAATTGCGGTGGATGCAGATTATATAGAAATGTTGTGGCCGTTGTTGTTGAAGTATTATCTCCTTAAGATGTTAACGTAGTAAATATTGGTGCAGACATTGTCGAAAAATTAAACATGATAAACACAAAATAACGCATAATAAAGGCTTTGACTATGGGCATTAATAATATTACTCAATTTCTTATAATTAGCCTAACGACATAAAAACAAAGTATTTATTGGCAGTAACCCTACTTTTCTTCCATGGTCAGAGCTCAAATTTTTTTTATTAAACCTCAATAAGAGCGCTGAACAAAATAAAGATTTATCACAGCTCAAATTTTTAAGAACTGCAGGTAGTTTTCAACATGTTTTTTCTTTAGTTTTCGCAAAAAAAAGTAATACATACATTTTTTGTTATGAAAGTCGTACGCTTTCGTGCAAAATATTGCTCTTTAGTCCTTTCCTTTATTCCTCTTCCAAGAAATAAAAAAATAAAAAAACCATAAAGTCGATTTTATCGTATATGTACTTTTTATCGTAAATTTACTTTTTCTATAGTGATAATTTAGGGCCGCCAGATAACGATTTAGGGTGAGGGGGCCAAAATTGCAAAAAAGGACCTTAATATATTTTGTTTCACTATGACTTACAACTCTTTCTCGGGGGATGTAGATTCCTGACTGATATTATAAAAGTAGAAAGTCACAAGAATGATAATAATTGAAATGGAGTAAAAAGTGAAAGAAATTACGAAAAAAGAAAAACTTCTTAAAATGATGAAAAGAAACAATCATTTATGGAAAAAAAGTGCCCCCTTTTTTCCGACATTTTACTTTATCTTTCACTTGGCATTGTGAACTGCAACGTTTTGACGTTTTTATTTGGGACAGATTTTTAAGCATTTACTTCACTTTGTAATGTTTCTAAGCTTTCTCAAAATAAAGTATTTTCCGAACTAAAGTAGTGCATGAAATTGTTTCTTAATGGTTAAATTTCTTCTTGCTTTTTTATTTCCAAAAAAGAAAGAAAAAAATATAATTGGCACTTAATTTCGAACAAAATGACATTAGAAAATACTTCTTTTATGGAGTTTCGCCACCCTCGTTCCCAGTGTTTTTTGCCTTTTGTTATAAGATGCTTTAGCTGTTTGAGATTGAGGGACTTTTATTTTAATACCTTTGTGTTCTTGCTGGATGTCTTATAGCTTCAGTTACTTTAACTCTCCAATTCGTAGAATTCTGCAAATTCTAATAGCACATCACTATAAATCTAAGATGTAAAAAATTGTTAGTATAATCGCATAGAATCACTATTTGGGTTAGTATTTGTGGAGTTAAGAGTTATTCTTGGTTTTGAACGAAATTTTGATTAGTTGGACTTGGTTTCCGCTGAATTAGGACCCCAGTGAATGC
Source organism: Hydractinia symbiolongicarpus (assembly GCF_029227915.1). Classification (NCBI taxonomy): domain Eukaryota; kingdom Metazoa; phylum Cnidaria; class Hydrozoa; order Anthoathecata; family Hydractiniidae; genus Hydractinia; species Hydractinia symbiolongicarpus. The sequence continues at coordinate 12,398,889 of NC_079888.1, read as the reverse complement.
AACAAAATGCGGAAAAATTTTCTTTCAACAAACCGATAACATAAAGACACATAAAAAACGGATCTGCTAAATGATCGTGACCATCTCATACACTTTTTCCAAGCAGGCTTATATTTACTTAACGTGAACTGAGCAAACGCCGATTGGATCACCACTGCAAAAGAAGTGGCAAGACTGCTTAAACGAGGGTTTTAATTGATTCTGTTTTCTTTAATATGCCTCGCTGGAAAATGCTACCTAAAGAAATATAACAATGAAGTTAATAATTATTAATAACACATACATTCCATTTCTAAATACTTAAATTTGTTGCTGGCGCTGGCTGCTGTAACACAAAACAATCCTGTGCAAAGTAATAAAAAAATAGAATCCACGCAAGAGCTTACGGAAGGTGGCAATTTACTTTTTAGGAGACGAAAAATTATTGGCTAGGCCTATAAAACGAACTGGTTTTCCATTTCGGAGGCAAGAAACTTAACATTTATCCACATACACCCAAAAGGATTTCGAGAATTCAGAGATAAACCAAATTTTTCAGTCATGCTAAAATACAATATGTCTACAGCATTAGCCCTACACGACAACCTTTTAACGCTTTTAAATACAGAAGAAAATACATTTATTTACCAATCGCAACAAACAATCGTTTGATTTTGAATAGTCACATGAATCTATAGCTAAAAAATTAGTATCAGGGAGCGTTGCAAAGTTTGGAAAGAACTTTAACAGTTTCCCTTCGTGTTACACGTAGTAAAAAACAATTTTTACCCATAATTAAAAGAACAACCACCTTTTCAGCAAAGAAGGATACATCTAGTTAAGTCATTCTTATTTTGTTGTAAGCACCATAATAAATTTTCTGAGCGATTAATGTGCAGTGGAGGTCATGTATTTGTAACCCTCATTTGTTGTCAAAAGGTAAAAATTAAGGTTTAGTCATAATCCAAAGATTGCTAGATACAACTTTGTCCTTAGGGGATCTTGTATCTGTCTGAAATCCGGGACGGTGTCAAAGTGTCAAAAAGATACAAGATCGCTTGGGATCGAGGTTGAATGAGACTAAATACATTAGCTGGACTATTCGATACGACATAAAATTTGAATCGTCGCAGATCCCTAGAGAATGTAATATGTTGACTAACAAAAATAGACAACAAAACATTTTCTTAATGGAAAGTAAGTATAGCAAATTCACGGTTGACAGATTTAATCATGATTTAAAAACTGTAGCAAAGTTTAATTTAAACTGTAACCAAGGACGTCTTGCGTTAACTGTTTTGCTTAACCATGGAACACGGATTTCAAATAGTTATGCCCTCCAACCGACCTTGTTGGCCGAGTTTTCCTTGTACCTGAGAATTTTGATCTGCAAACACCGAAACGTGCGTCGTTAATTTTTTCCAATACTTCCAAGTATTGCTTCTGATCTTTGCCTTTCTTTTACCTTTATAGATATTTTTTTAAGAACGCGTATTTAAGAGAATCTGTGTCAACTTTTATAGCATGAGGAACAACCGTTGCGTTCGTCTTTGGTTGTTAAATGTTGTAATTGTGATTTGGTAAAGGACGACTGCCTTTGATTCTTTCAACAAACCGAGATCATGCAAGTTTAAAAACGTCCCTTTTAAACGTGTCTTTACAACGCATGCAACATTTCCTTGGTTGATACTACGCTCCCTCCCATGGAAATGGAGAGCAACTTACTACTCTCCTGCGTAGAGAAGGAAATTTTCCTTTTAAAGTACTAACTAGTTTTTATATTTTGTCTTTGCGTTCAAAATACCATTGTTGTTATCACTAGTGACGTATTCCCTTGTGTATTTACGTCATTATTGACAGCATTAACAGTAATGCTATTTTTTGGAGTATCGCGATTAACAATTACACGTGTTTGATTTTTCCACAGTGTCTGGCTGGAATGCTCGGCTGCGATGACAACTTTGCTTTTTTCTGATGGTATATGGTATATAAGTAAATTTTTCTTCAGTTTGTAATCAGATCAAGGAATTTAATTATAGTTTTATCAAGTTCTATATAAGAAAAAAATATGTCACCCGAAACTTTATATATGTATATATATATATATCATACAAATCAAACATTGTCGGAGAATTAAGAAAATACCGTCCAACATGTTATCAACAAGAAGACAATTGATGCGGAAAGTTTTCTTGCAAAAAATTCCAACTTTTTTAAAAAAAGTAAAAACTAGGGACCCTATAAAATGTATATCTCAGTTTATTATTTACTACTACAAAAATGACATCAAAATGATTGATAGCGCGATGTAGTTTAGCATTCTTTATTTGCTCAATTATGGTCAATAGAGATATACAGCTAAAGAACATAAATATTGCAAAAAATATGCTTGTCGACCTAAATACTATATTTTTCACAACCTTCCAATATACACAGCGTAAAGCAAAAGTTGTCATTAAAAAAGAACAAAATAATGTGTGGCCATTAACTGTACCATTAAAGCAGCCAGATGCATAGGGGTTTCTGGCAGCATATGACTGTTGTGATAAAAATGGTTGCTTTTGTGAAAAATAATGTTTAAAATTAATGGGTGACTCAAAAACGTCGCCTTATGTTCATGGTCGTCCAAAACATTATATTTGACGTACGCAATGTCGCCATAAACTACAAATAGGTATATATATATATATATATATATATATATATATATATATATATATATATATATATATATATATATATATATATATATATATATATATATATATATATATATATATATATATATATATATATATATATGCATATATAAAAATTAGTGGGCACAAAATAAAGCCATCAAGAAAGGGCGGTAAAAAATATCGGTAAAAAAATATGTTTGGTACAAAATAACAGGCACTAAGCCAAAATTTGGTCCATCTTTTTACCAGTATAGATTGAGCTAAAGCCTTATTGCGTAATTAAGCGTAGCAAGTACTGGTACAAATGTGTGACCTTGCTATAACCCCTTAAAAATAAACACGGCAATTAGGACTGCTTGCAAGTGTATTCCAGCTAATTATCTCACTTTTGTTAAAGCAATTTTAAGAGCCGGAAGACGGAATAAAAAAGGGTTATTAAATGTAATATAAAACATTAGCAAAGTATTAAAATATAAAGCGTAAACAGTAGGTTTGAACGTTTCGTTATTTTTAATTAAGAATAATAAGATCACGATCAGTTGCTAGCATATTTATTGTATGATAGAAATGAAATATTTGAACGCACAATACAATAATTAGTTACCAAGTCATTAGCTGAGAGATAAAGAAAACGTTATGACAACTATAAATGGTCGATTCGTGGTTATTGACAACTTTGAGCCATTTTTTGTCTGAAAATGATGAAAAATTTGTTAAAATACATATTTTGATAATAAGCAACTATTGCCGTAGGAAAAGTCGCCAATCGAATAATTTATGATTCAATCATTGATCGTTCAAGCATTGATTTATTTTGTTTTAAACTTGACAGATTTATCTGATTGGATTAAATAATTTTAAATGATTAAGGCGGGAATTGTGTAAACTTCTACAAACCCATTTTTTATTTCTAAAAGCAAAAAAAAATCGATTTGAAAAGTGTTTGTTTATTTTACATAAACTCTTCTTATTTTCGAACCTTGTTCTCGATTCAATTTTCCGCTTTTTTAATATCGGAGTGAGGCTGCGCGAAAAAATGACTCTGTTCTTCCATTTGGTTGGTTTCTGAAATTCTCGTTCATTATGCTACATGTATCATAAGATTTATACATATTGACCATATCTAAACGAGAAAATTAATTTATTGATTCAAACTTTTCTTTTAAGGTGAACAATACTGGTCCAATTACACCCAAAACATGTGTACAATCGGAGAGGAATCCTATGTTGATTATGTAACAGACACAAGAAGCTTAAAAAATATGTTTTCATAAACTGGAAAGGTTAATAATCCTGAATGTCATTGTATGTTTACATGTATGTTCAAAAACTGTCTGCAATAAGATGTACTAGCTAAGACCCAGCATCGCACATGAATATGTAGACTACAGAATAAATGTATTTTCGCTATTTTAGTTTGTTCTTCCCATTTTCATGAAATAATTTCTCTCATGCATAAGTCAAGGTTTTCATCAGTAAAGCCATAGTGGTCATATCATCGTAATAGAGCGTCCCCAGGCCTATTTTATCACTATTAAAAATTCAAAACTTAAGTACAATGAGGATTGTTGACTTGAAGGTTGTTATGGGGTGCTTTTAGAACGATGTAAAGGAATAAGCATAGAAATAGTTTCGTATTAGCTATACCTTCCGAGTTCCAGAATTTAGGCCTTTTAAGGCTGGACGAAAAGACTTTTCTAAGAAAATAATGGATTTTAACCGAATAAAAAAAATGGATGCAATTTATACAGCAAAATGATGTTTTTAAAGCCTGTGCATTCGCTAAGAAAATTTCTGACTAAATGAGTTTGCCATTATTTTTTAGGCTAACTGTTGATTAAACTCAACCTGATACATTTTTATATTCCACAACACAATATGAATATGTTTATAGGGCCTGGCATTATAAGGAACATTACATTCATAGCGACTATTACTTTTCGAAGGATATCAGCTTTTCTCTCTGAACACTTTAACACACAGCTTATCAAACATATGATACTCACGATAATCTGTTAAAGATACTCAATAATTGTCATTCTACGAAAAGAGAGTGACCGCAAAATGTTTCCAGCCTTAATTGGAATAAAAACACAGACTGTCATGCTTTTGATTGGAATAAAAACAAAGGCTGTCATGCTGAATATATTTGACACAATGCGCTGCCATTTTTAAAACTATTTATCAATACCCATGAACTGCTATTTATGTCAAGTTATCAATACACTCAAATGTCTGCCTAGCCTCATTTAGTAAAAGTAGTAACATCACACATCTGAGAATTCAGTTACTTGTTTCTAGCTAGCTATAAGCTATGCTTTCATCAATAAAATTACGGGTAGTGATAATAATAAAGTACTATGTTTCAGGTAGGCTTTCAACGGTATGAAGGTGCAGAATAATTAGAAAAATAAAACGAAAGTACCTTTTTAATTTGGTCCCTAGCTTTAGTTACCTCAAAACCATAAGACTTTTTTATAGCCACGAGGTGAGCATAAAAAGTTGGAGCTACCTTTGCTAGCTAGCTAACTTTTGATCATTTATGTACGTTGCTGAGCTGATTATTTTTTTGGCTAGGATCATATCAAAATTGTTTTGCATAAATTATAGTAATATGGTGATCTCGGCAAACTAACAAATCGACAAAAATTTCTATAAATTAAAAATCAGCACAAATCGTTAATGGAATTTGAGAAACCAATCATATACAGAACGGACAAGCCTGGCCCAGGGTCATTTTTTTCTGCCATCTCGGATATCAAAAAGCGAAGAATTGGCCCGGGAACGAGGTTGGTTATTGTCTTCTTTCTTAAGAGGCTGTTGGAGCATACATAATAAAACACATATTGCATGGCCTTTCTTAAAATATCAAGACAATATTTCTCTCGAACACACCACATGAAATATTATTTACCTCGACTGGATAAATCTTGTTACTACCCGGGTAAAAGGGCGGCATCAATATTTCTGAAAATCGCGCAATGTGATTGGTTGGAACTTACGTCACAGCGGGCAATGTTCCACGGTATTGCCCGCTACCATAGCAACCGTGTTTAAAGTTTAAATATGGTAGTATTAAATGTAAATAAACAAAGAGAAAAGTAAACAAAACGCGAAACAGAAGTGAACCTTACTTTTATCTTTTAAAGAATTCTATGATGTAGCTACAATCAAAACCTGTAATGTTTACACGATATTCGATTTAAAAAAAATATATTTTTAGTTCGAATGTACGTTCCATATGGGAATAGTTTCTATAAAGACATGGTTTCTACATCCTGCTTAAAATGTTATATTTTTTGTCGTAAAATGCAGTACCCGGATAATAATCCATATTATTATATACCCGTAAGCAAAAACAGCCATTGAATAAATAATCGTATTCCACCCGTATTATTCAATGCTTGTGACGTAACAATAGTTTTGACAAAACATTCGTAAACGCATGTTTTGATTTTATCCTTTCCGCCTCATTAATTTTTATCGTAACTAACTGTGATTGGTTGTTTCTTAGTGGTCCGTTTTCTGATTGGTCGATTTCCAAACACGTGAAATGGCGGGAACTTTTTTGTCGAGAAAATTCTTTTTACAAAAACATCGATTTCACAAAAAAATGTTTCGATCTACACTATAAAATGAAACGAAAACAAGAAGCCCTGGGGGCTCTAAGAATTTCCGCGCGCTACCAAAATATTTGATGAAAACCTGCTAATTCGTTGTGTTATTGTGCTAAACATTTGAAGGGGTTTGGTGCATGAACCTCTGAAGATAAAGCCCATCAGTGACATTATATCTTAGAACAAACGCAAACAAAACGAAACGTGTCATAATAAACTCACATTTTAAAAGAAATTGCTAACAAAAAATACAGCCTATTATTCATGGTTGAAAGTCTTGCGATTGAAACGTTTATGGTCTTAAACGGCATTAGTTGACAAAAAATCAAAATTTTGATGTGACCATCATTTTCAGCATACTTTTTTTATTAACTGTGTCAATTTTTGTCGAAAATAAAGCAGTTTTAATTTTTGGATAAATGTTGGCCTGAATTGACATTTAGGTGACAAAAACCAAACTTTGTACCATCATCATTTTCAGCATACTTTATTTGTTAACTGTGCCAGATTTAGCCGAAAATGAAGTGGTTTTAATTTTTGGACCAATTTTGGCCTAAAATAGCATTTAGGTGACAAAAATCAAAATTTTGATGTCACCATTATGTTCAGCATACTTTTTTTGTTAACTTTGTAAATTTTTGTTGAAAATGAAGTAGTTTTAATTTTTGGACCAATTTTGGCCTAAAATGACATTTAAGGTGGCAAAAATCAAAATTATTATGTCACCATTATGTTCAGCATACTTTTTTTGTTAACTGTGTCAAATTTTGTCGAAAACAAATACCAATTTTGGCCTGAAGCGTCAACAGTAGTTAAGGAGCTTGGGTACGAAGTTTACATCCGTGACGGAACAACGTGAAATCCCAGGGTCGATTTTTTCTCAAAAAATGCTCCGAAAGAAAAAACGACGGTTTTAAAGAATTTCCTACGCCTTCGGGCGCGGAAATTCAACAAAACAAACACAAAACAAAATAAGTAATATTAATTATAACAATCTCTTTTGGGTATATAATAAAACATATATACAATAGGTAAACATAGGTTATTGGATTTATTAACCCTCGGTGATATTATATTCAACTCCGCTGCGCGTCGTTGAATATAAATCACCTCGGGTTAATAAATCTCAATAACCTATGTTTACCTATTGTATATCTACTTATAATAGCTGTTTATTTCGGGCAATACCTTCGAATATTGACCTCTGTCACGTATTGCCCTCACAAGCTCGGGCAATACTTTGACGTCGGTCAATATTCTCCGGTATTGACCTCATAAACAGTTATTACAGGGTTATTATTATCCACGCATAAGCAAATTAATCTGTCGAATAATTTTTGGCGGGAAAAAAGAATTGATTGTTAAATTTGTTGTGTTTAACATGAAACTTGTTTATGCATAAGTCGTCGAAGTACAATATCTGGTTAATTAATATTCAACGAATGAGCATTTAATATCTGTTTATTAGTCGCCTTGTTGTTACTTTAATAAACTTTGGTGTGTTGCTAAAGCGTCGGAATAATCCAAGTCAAGTCAAGTAAAAACATGTCTAACTTAATCATGCTTTTCGAGTATTTCTGGGCAGAAAACGAGAAAGCACTGGATAACCAAGCTTTTGTGTTCGATTTGTTCGATTCGTTTTCTTTGCTTGTTGTTGTTTGTTTTGCTTTAACTTTGAGATTTTTATTTCTTATACCGGTTGTCACTTAAAGACAAGTATGAAACTCATTCAGAACGAAATCCAATTAAAGAATTTTTAATTACAATTGTTGTAATAAAAAGCCGTACTTCTGTACAACACATGTCTTTCTTGAAAAATTTTATTTATGCGATTTTTTTACGGTACAATATAAACAATTTTGAATAGTGAAGGTGATTTCATTTGTGGAAATAAACACATCGGTCAAACGAAACTTCAACCAGCGCTCTGGGATTTGCGCTCTCTTCCAACTGAATTATAGCTTTCAACATTTAATAAATAGCCGCAATGGTCCGAATCACCAATTGTGCTCGATCCGGTGAAAGGAAAAAGCCAGCTCATCTCACTATCGGAAGTATGATAACCTTCTATCAAAAATTTAAGTCAACATTTTACAACCAGTTCTAACTCTAGGTAAATGATGTTGTGTCCAGAAGCATTGATCAAAAATCAAATAATCTTTTTACATTGTTCACCATGTTCTTATTTCAAAATACCTTATCGGGACATACCTAGGATTTGCAAAAAAAAAAAAGAATTTACTACTGCCCAAGGTTTTTGCAAATTGTAGTTTGGTTATAACAAACAAAAAAAAGACACGTTTAATGTTTAGTACAAAATACAAAGACGAGATAAGAACGTCTAAACTTTAGCTAGAAGTGCTCATTTTTTAACTAGCACATCTTTACAGTACTCTGGAAAGGACATGGATGGATGAGATACACGTATAATCTAAACTTTGTGTTTTATTTGAAAAACAGTCTGATTTACAGACGATGCTTGATTGTAAAAAATGGAAGTTCAAGCTAAGTAGGTTCCTAATGTGTTCTTAATTTTTAGCAAAATCTTGCCCCGCTGTTCTTACAACTTAGGATCTTTTTATGAAAAAGAAACAAACAAAAACAGGTATAAACAAACAAAACAGTTTTTATTCATCTCGCTTATGCCTTTAGCGCAAGTCATAATATTCTTAAACGTCAACTCGCTCAACCAAACTTCATGCCTGATTGGTTTTATAGTTTTTCTTAGTGTTCATTTTAGAGGTTGTTGCAAAAAAAATATCTACACAACCATTCTATCACGGACCAATCATATAATAACAAATCAGCGAGCAAAACAGATAACTTACCAATTGCATATTTTCTTCGTACAGAAACATGTCTATCGATCATACTGCATCATGTGCTCATACTGTTCAACAAAAAGCGTTCACATTAACGAACATAAGAAAACGATAGATTAAAACGTTTAATCTTATGAAGAGATTAGAAGAAATGAATAAAAGAATTTGGAAGCTCTTATCATAATCCACAAGGAGGTATTCATAGCGGATTACGAAATTAAGTTATTCATACTTATGTAAATGAAGAAAGTAATTGCAAACAGCTTCCAGTGTGCACACGTTGTTGACATAAACCACGATAGATCAGAGTAAGGAAAACATTTTTAACACATGTTCGTCAATTAGCCACCGTCATTTTTTTTGTCTCTTGAATCAATCTTGTACGAAAACAAATAGGCAAACCGCTTTTTTTCACTTGTCTTTAAAATGCACAGTCAGCATTAATTGGCCAAAGATCTAAATACTCCAGGCGTAGCTCTTGCAAGAAAATCGCATTCAAACTATACGCACTTTCGAGACAATGAACCCAGGACCTGAGAGGCATGCCAACTGTTAAGAATTGGACCTGACGGTTTAATTGTCGGCGTCACACCTCTCCTCTTAACTACTCGTAAATTTTAAAAATAAAAACGTTAAAACGACTTTTGCGCGCATTTAAATTTGTGAATTCGACTAAGCTTAAACATTCATGGCTTGTTTCTTGTCATACTAGCTACATTTTCAAAAAAATTTATTTTCTTTATCCGGTTTTAACTGTTTATGTTTATTTCACTAAATTATTTAAAACGTTTTTTGTGACTTACAAAAAATCTAATTCGCTCACTTCTGTTAGAGATCCTTGTTCAAAGTTTCATCTTGGTGCAGTAACAACGCATTATTTTTGATAAAAAACAGTTTATCGCCTTGGTAATATATTTTCTGTCATCATAACCAAATGAACTGGTTTATTTATTCGTTCACAATTTTGGGAGAAGTGCGGCGCCCTCTTCTCTCACACTCACCAAATAGATCAATTGTAATTGTGCTTTTGCTACTATTTGTCCATTCTTGTATATACAAAAATATTGAAAAGAGGAGTTAAGAATAGCTACATAAATACCAAAAATATCAAGAAAATAAAGAAAAAAACATTGTGTCTGAAGACATTTAAACAGATGATACTTTAAGAAAATGTGAACAACTATCCTGTAAAACGACTTTCTTTAGATGCGCATGTAAAAAATGCGAAGAAACACTAAGAAGAAAAACGCACCAAGAATATATGGATTGCGGAGCCAATAGCACACTTTCAAATTCCTGGCGGCAAGTTTATTGGCGGCTTCTAACAACGCCCGTTAAGTTGCAAAACTTTTATTACGCTAAAAATTTTCCTTGATAAAGAACCTACCGTTCAGGTGCCTACCTTTCAGGTCAGAGCTAATAAAATGCCATGTATGTAGGTTGATAAAACGATAAAGAAAGTATAATAAGATTAGTGAAGCCATTGCATTGCACTTTTAAAATTAAGGCAAAATAACTTGGAAACGAGTGGAAATAACTGACGTCATCTCATGCGTAGGTAACCTGGGACCACTTTGGGTAAGTTTCCCAAACCTGGGTCACCAAATCCGTTTTGGAATGGACGGGTTGATGACGTCACCAAAAAACCTTTAAACCCTAATATCTCTGCAACCGTTTGTCAAAAATATGCGATACTATACATTTTCTTGATCAGCATTTCAAGACCTAAACAATGAAGGCAGCAGGTATACAAATTTTTAAAAAAAAATTTTAGGGGGTTTGACTGGCCATTGTTGACGTCAGCAAAATTTTAAAACCGTTATATCTCATTAACCGCTTATCAAAAAGACACGATCATATACATTTTCTTGGTCAGCGTTTAAACCTCTGCACAGTACAGGCAACGAATAAACTAAATTGCGCCAAAAAATTTTGTAATTGCACTGCTGACGTCAGCAAAAAATCTAAAACAACCTATTTTTCCATTGTCCTTCTGCCTAAGTGGATTTTTCCACGGGCCTTATCGACCAGTATTATTAATATTTATTCAGAAATTTTAATGACGTCATTGCAGTATACGTATGATGACGTTGTTTTCCATCTGCTGTTGTTGGAAAAACAAGGGCACAAGCAAATTTTATACTTCAAGTTGTTTAATTTTCGCGCGGTCTATTATTATTATTATTAATAGACGTATATTTCAAGTATCCATGAATTCCAATGGTTCTTAATGCTGAATGTATGTGCAAACGTAAATATAAATTCAATCAATAATAAAAACAAATTGAACATGAACATGAGCAAAAAGAGCATAAGGAAGCAGTCAAATAATCATACGAAAGCTTTGAATTGTGAAAATGTATTGACAGCATTAGGATAAATAAATATTAAATAATTAAAGCTAAAACAGGCTTAGTAGTCTAGATAATGCAAATTAAGGAACAAATTAAAGTATCACGAAAGAAAAAAATATATGCAAATAAATAAAACAAAGTAAATAAACAAGAAAAAAAAACATCTTAAAACTAACAGTTTGAAATCAACATATTGTACTGTCCTTAATAGTCACGCAATTAGGTGATAAAAAAAACTGACAAATGAGAAAAGGCTAAGATAAGACAGACAAATAAAAATCAGAAAATCTGGTTGTTGCCTTATCAAAAAAATATTTCACTAAGTTATTAAATTTATTATTATTTATTTCTTTCCACTTGCCAAAGTTGGGACGGAAGGTCGTTAAAGGGGAGGGCAGCAGTGTAGGCAAAAGTGCCCTCAAAATTGTTGATCGTTTGGTTACAGGCAAAAAAGATAGTGTCGGGTAACTTAGCCAACTTTCTTTGCTGAACTGTGTGTAAGTTTTAAAAAAGAAAGAGATAATACTTTCTTCCACTGGACGCCATTGTAATGTTAGCACGTCATGATCACTGCAATGACGGCGGCAAAAGAAACGTACTTTGGTAAATTACTGAAGATGGTATTACAATAATATATCTTTGTCAAGATTAAGCTCTGTGCTAGCGATTTTCGAAGATTAAAATCTCCTGCACGTTTAAATTGATGTAAAAGCATAACCACTTTTAATAATTGCGTTCACATGTAAATTCCATGCCAAATGTTCGCTAAAATGTACTCCAAGTATTTTAAAGGTATTAACACAACCAATACATTTATAAGGTAACATCATAATCGAACAAATTATGCTTTCGCGACATTTGATTCGTTGAAAACAGCAAAGTTTCGTTTTACTGACGTTAAGACGTAATTGAAGCGTAAGAACCAATCATATAATATGTTCCATTTTCTCTTGCATTGATAATATGCCATCTTTCAACTTGTCTACTTTAACATGTCGCTGTAGTGTTGCATCGTCGGCATATTGAAGGTAAGTACTTGGCCAATTGTTGCTTAACAAAGCAAGATACAGATTAGAAAAAACAAGACCGAGTATGCTACCTTAAGGTACTCCAAACAATTTCTGCGATACTTTATCGTCAACCTGCACAAACTGGTATATGTTACTGAGACAATCATCAATCTAATGAAATGTTTCGAGAAACCTAATTGGTGAAGATGACCGATCAAGGTAGGTTAGTCGACGGTGTCAAATGCTTTAGAAAAGTCTGGAAATATGGAAACCTTCTTCATCGGATGTAAATTAACATCTTTCAGTTTTAACAAAATGGTAGTCATAGAGTGTCCTTTTCTATATCGAGATTGTGTCAAACAGTAGACTGAGCTTTTTTTGATAAAGGTCATGATTTGCATTAATATAATTTTCTTGAATAGTTTGGACAGAACTGGTAGGACACTTATTGGACGGTAGTCATTTAGATTAGAAGGATTTGTTACTTTAGGGACCGGGTAAAGACGACTAATTTACCATTGCTATGGAAAGGTGGAATTATTAATACAGCAGTTAATAATATGTGTTAACGACAAAGCAATATAGTCAGCAACATATTTTATATACCTTGCAGGAATATAATCAAATCACGTTGAACAGTCAAATCGTAACGATCTAATTGCATTTATAACATCTTCGAAAGTAGCGTGTTTTAATTGAGTGAGCTTTATCAGTAAAACTGTGTATCTGTTGATGTTGAGGTTGTTCGTTTTTTCCGGTTGTTCTTGTTGGAATTCATTAACGGCATCAGGATCTACATTGACATTTTACGGATTTGGGTGGAGGATTTTGTTAATGACTTTCCACACATCTTTTGTGTTTTATTTTTAAGTTGTTTTCTCAGAAAAATTAATTTTGTTAAGCTTATCTTCTTTTTAAGCTTGTTACGAATAGCTTTTAGCAGATTCCACTGTACGTTGTTTGTAGCCCCATGTACTTTCTTCCATAGACGTTTCCGTCCAAAAACAATGAAGGAAACATGGCATTGTATTTAAAATTAGTACACATGTTGACTAAATCATTGAAACATCATTGGGAAAAAAATGAATGACGTCATTCTGTCAGCGATGACATCATCACAAATTTCACCAGAGTAAACAATATCCTCATAAATGATTTTTAATGACTGGTCAGAAATGATGTGATCAATCATAGCAACATCCTTTCTTGTTGACTTAGAAACTTATTGTGACATGTTATACGGTTTAAGAATGTCCTCATAAAGACGGCTTTCGATTTATTTAAATCTATATTGAAGTCAGCTGTAATGATAATTGAACATAGGAACGATCTGAGACAACAAGTTATCAATTTTTTCTACCCATGATAGTTTATCGGCAGGTTTACTACTTGGCTGATACACTGTACCAAAAAGAGTTAATAAATTTTTTGCATTTACCAGAAATTTTATTCCACTGATGCTCTATTGTTTTGTCAAGTTCATGAATGTCTTTCCTCTCCTTGAACTTGATTGACGTTTTTAATGAAGAAACCAACGCCGCCACCTTTTCGTTTATCACAAAATTTGGGATTTACGCATATTTAAGAAGGTGATCTTCTTTTCTTTCAGCCAAGTATCAAAAAGTGTAATCACGTCAAATTCGTGACTTCTCAACATTGCTTCAAATTGTGGAAAGGTTGATGTTATACTCTGAGTGTTAAGATGTGCTACAGAAAAATGGTTTCGGTGCTGGTTCAATCTGTTTATGACATCTGTTGTGAAGGAGTCTTCTGAAACAACTGACATACTCGTGACATGAGCATTATAGAAGGGAAATACAGAAATAGTACACTTCGAGCATGTATAAGTTATACACTTTTTTGTCCAAAACAGCTGTTCCGACAAAACCACTTTTGAATAATTCCAATAAGTCATGTTGTTACAACGCGCACATTAAAGTTTCTTACTGTTTTTTCGCACTTTTTTCTCGCATAATTGACAAGAAGGTAGGCAAATAAGCTAAATTATCTGTCACTTTTCTAAGAAACTTTTTGTTGGCTAGAAAAACATGCAGATGACTTTTATCATGACGGGTGTTGTTTATAACCCTTAAACTTCTTACGCAAATCGACAACCAAAATAATGCAGGCAGTATGTCGTGAAATTAAAATAAATCTTACATGTAGTTTAAATTTAAAACACATATCAGTAAAAAGATGCTAGTAGCCACAGTACAAAAGTTTTAAACAATAAATTGACTTTATTCACTTAAGGTCTGCATTTTATTTGCCTGTTAATTTTTAAGATTTCTTCCGCGCATGCGCAAGAATCTCGTGAAAACACAAACATTGGAACTCGTCTATATAAGTTGCTTGGTAAATATAATAAGCTTATTTGATATACTATCCAGATCCATGGAATGCACATTAAGTGTAGCACTAAAAGTTGAACTGTGTTGGGCTTTTTTTAGTATTGCCTTTTAGATGAAAAAAGCTCTCAGAAATTCTATTCCTACTTACATATATACTTAAGGATAGATATATAGAATGGTTTCAGAATTTGAGCAATTTAAATGAGGTCGACAAACTGTAATTAAAGTTTAAATCTAGACCAGATAAAAACAAGCAAGTAAGGTTTTCTAACCAGTTAATTAAGGTCAACGTATCATACTGAGAAAATTTACCATCAAAAGGTCCTATTATTATATTTTAGGTCACCAATTGATTATGCTCCACCAGCCTATTTTCACATATATGATTATTGGAAGAGGCTTTATTACATTTTAAATTTTATAAGAGTTTGACAGTAATATTTAACTGTAGTGATCCATTTTCACTGCAGTTGATTTGTGTAGATATTTCATTGTGAAAGATTAAATGTTTTACTACTAATAGGGTCGTTTACTAGGTATATATACTTGAAATTGCATGTTTCCATAAATTTGGAAAATTTGTGTGCAACGCAACTGGAGTACCCAGCTCTTCTTCGCCAAATAGTAAAATAGTAAGATTCTGACAATTTTGCTTTGGCCAGCGTAAAATTTGTATTTCATTATCTTTGAATTTTAAAAAATGTCCAGTACATCTTGGCATTTTTGTATCACGTGACCAGCCTGTTCCAGGGTCATTGTTGGACACTCGGAATAACGGCTCAGGGGCAATAGACTCTGGGGAAGAGGATGATTTTAAGTGAACGCGATTTAGCTTATACTCTGTTAATTGCTGTGAAAATTAGAATTGTTAGTAAAATCGCTTATTGTAAAGCCTTTTAAATAAATCAAACAAACATTCGCTTGAAACGTTAAGAAATATCCGCCAACTATAGAGCAAAAATGTGTGGCGAAAATCAAAAATAATTATTTTTATCACTGGACATGAAAAAAACGTTGTGCTCTATTATAATAAGTGGTTCTTTACCATAGCTTCCCAAAATTACAATCCTTTCACCTTATAATGAAATGTTTATAACACTGATATGTTTTTTTAACCTCGATAATCTGGCTTGTAAGCTTTGTTCCCATACATTTTTCCATTGTTGCATCTGTAATCACTTGTGCGATAGATTGAGGATCCACAGTAACCATAGTAATCTCGCTTGTACAAACGTCCAGCATGACAGATGTACACGTTTTGTCGGTAGACACGTCCACCACAGACTGTCCATACTGATTTATTGTAACATCATCCTTTCCAACACAGTTCAGTGCTTCGGTTGCAAACGTTCCGTTCACAGATTCTGTAAACTCGTCGAAGGTAGCAGGTTCCCTTAAAACAAAATTAAGATCGTCGGTTGCAAACATTTTTTCCACAGACTCGATATACTCTTCTGTTGTAGCATTTTCCTGTGAGACAGAATTCTTGACCTCGTTTGCAAACATTCCATCCACAGATGCTGTAGACTCGTCGGTGGTAGCAGGTTCCTTTGAAACAGAATTGACTTTTTCGGTTGCAGACGTTTCGGTTTCCACATACTCGGTACACGCTTCGAGAATATACGGTTCCTTTGAAACAGAAATGTGTTTGAATGTCATAGATGGCGTAACCACAGGCACGGTAGTATTTCTTCACGTAAAGTTTTTCACTATGGCAAAGATGTGTGTTGACATTATATCCATATCCTCATATTGTTATTGACACCATTTTCGCTTTTTTCGATTTTTGAATTCGCTCTTGTATCCTAAAATCAATTAAGTATATTTTTAATGTAGTTACTCACAGTTATGTTTCCCAGCTCCAAGAAGTCTGCTTCCAAGATGTCCATTTCCAAGATGTCCATTTCCAAGGTGTCCATTTCCAAGATGTCCATTTCCAAGATGTCCATTTCCAAGATGCCCTCCATGATGTCCAGCGCCTGTATAACCGTAACTGGGATCTTCTACATCAAATTCATCTTCAAATTGTTCTTCAGCAAGTGCTAAGGCACTGATGCCAACAAATGCAATTAATAAATACAGCTTCATGTCTGAAATATAAAATAATAACTTAAATGAGTAAACTGGACCTATAATTTAAAAGGGTAAGGGTTGAACATTTAAATGTTTGAAATTTTTGGGGAGAATAAAGAAGAACTCTTACCGTCTCTTTGTTCTGTGTCTGTCCTGCAGTGAACAAGTGATGGCTGAATGTTGTAAATTTGCTCTCTTTTATACTATACAGTGTGCGTAAGAGTGGGTGGTAAGGATGTGTTCGGTTTAATGCCATGGTTTTTATTTAGCGTGAGCTTTTGTAATAATCCAATGCAACGTGCTTTTGAGAAATAAATCATCTCGTAATATCATACATTTAAAATAGGTTCGCCAAGTTAAAGTAATTAGTCCGTGTTGTTTTTAAACGGATATTCTAATTAACGATGTATTATATGGCCTGTTAAGAGCGTGGCTGCTTAGTGAAAACGAAGCAATCATGCCTACAATGTTTTGAACAAGTTGGAATAAGTAGACATGCTATCTCATATGATTCAAATGAATATTGAAATAAGTTAGAAATGTTGTTTATTGCTTTGTTTTGTGCTGAGGAAATCATAGATTGCCTCAATAAAATAGTATTTCCTACTGGTAAGAAAAGGGCAGGGAAATGTTAAAAAAAAGTTGTTGAAATTTTTTTTGCTTTTTTAACACTAAAATATTTTTCACTTGCAATTAGAACCATCATCTCGCCATTTTCATCGGTATGAAGTGTGAGTTAACATAGCGATTTTTAAAAGCAAAATCTTTTCACTTCTGTTAATTTGGTACTTTAGAAGCAAACAGTTGTGTTGCCCGATATCTGCAAAACGAATTTTAAATTACTTTTTATTCATAAAGAAGCTGCCTTTATAGCGAAAAAGACGATAATAAATTATAATAAATTTATTTTAAAAAACTATATACTCCTAACATTTTTTATTTTACGATGCTGGCAATGAAACAATCAAATGATGCTGCGCGTTACAGGTTTTTTTACATAGCCAAAATATACATACTAACATGTTAATGTGGTTAGTTTACAGACAATATAAGTTTCTTTCAAAGTAGTGCAAAACAAGTTTTCTACCTTCATTATTTCTGAAATTAAGTTAATTAACTTGTTAAGTGGGCTAATGTCATTACCGTTTAGTAAAACAAGAACAAAAAAGGGGATAGAAAATGGAGGAGAATGTTGCAATAAAAACAAAATTCATTCTTTGATCATCTTTTTTTATAGCCAATATTTACCACCTGTCTCATCTGTTATTCACTTAAGGCAAAATATCTTTGCAAGTTAAACTGGCTAGAGTTTAGGAAATTTAATTCAGAAAAAAAGAGCTTTTCACAAGGCAGTTTGGCCTTCTTCTTCTAAAGGTCGAGGGACACACGGATTATTCATTAAATAAAAATAAGATAGAATGAAGTGGTGGAAAGAAAACAAATAAGTTTTTTTTACTACTGCACAGACTTACTTTGCATATATACTGCTCATGTGCATATATACTGCTCATGCGCATATTTACTGCTCATGCGCATATTTACTGATTATGCGCATATTTACTGATTATGCGCATATATACTGCTCATGTGCATATTTACTGATTATGCGCATATATACTGCTCATGCGCATATTTACTGATTATGCGCATATTTACTGATTATGCGCATATATACTGCTCATGTGCATATTTACTGATTATGCGCATATTTACTGCTCATGTGCATATATACTGCTCATGCGCATATTTACTGCTCATGCGCATATTTACTGATTATGCGCATATTTACTGATTATGCGCATATATACTGCTCATGTGCATATTTACTGATTATGCGCATATATACTGCTCATGTGCATATTTACTGATTATGCGCATATATACTGCTCATGTGCATATTTACTAATTATGCGCATATATACTGCCAATGTGCATATTTACTGATTATGCGCATATATACTGCTCATGTGCATATTTACTGATTATGCGCATATATACTGCTCATGTGCATATTTACTAATTATGCGCATATATACTGCCAATGTGCATATTTACTGATTATGCGCATATATACTGCTCATGTGCATATTTACTGATTATGCGCATATATACTGCTCATGTGCATATATACTTCTCATGCGCATATATACTGCTCATGCGCATATTTACTGCTCATGGGCATATTTACTGATTATGCGCATATATACTGCTCATGTGCATATTTACTGATTATGCGCATATATACTGCTCATGTGCATATTTACTGCTCTTGCGCATATATACTGCTCATGCGCATATTTACTGCTCATGCGCATATTTACTGATTATGCGCATATTTACTGATTATGCGCATATATACTGCTCTTGTGCATATTTACTGCTCATGTGCATATTTACTGCTAATGCGCATATTTACTGATTATGCGCATATTTACTGATTATGCGCATATATACTGCTCATGCGCATATTTACTGATCATGCGCATATTTACTGATTATGCGCATATTTACTGATTATGCGCATATATACTGCTCATGCGCATATTTACTGCTCATGCGCATATTTACTGATTATGCGCATATTTACTGATTATGCGCATATATACTGCTCTTGCGCATATATACTGCTCATGCGCATATTTACTGCTCATGCGCATATTTACTGATTATGCGCATATTTACTGATTATGCGCATATATACTGCTCTTGTGCATATTTACTGCTCATGTGCATATTTACTGCTAATGCGCATATTTACTGATTATGCGCATATTTACTGATTATGCGCATATTTACTGATTATGCGCATATTTACTGATCATGCGCATATATACTGCTCATGCGCATATTTACTGATCATGCGCATATTTACTGATTATGCGCATATTTACTGATCATGCGCATATTTACTGATTATGCGCATATTTACTGCTCATGCGCATATATACTGCTCATGCGCATATTTACTGCTCATGCGCATATATACTGCTCATGCGCATATTTACTGCTCATGCGCATATTTCCTGATTATGCGCATATTTACTGAGTATACGCATATATACTGCTCAAGCGCATATATACCGCTCATGCGCATATTTACTGATTATGCGCATATTTACTGATTATGCGCATATATACTGCTCATGCGCATATTTACTGATCATGCGCATATTTACTGATTATGCGCATATATACTGCTCATGCGCATATATACTGCTCATGTACAAGATTCATGAGTTGAAATATCACTAAGTTTGCCAAAATTGTTCTGTGCAGAAAATTTTTTAACAAGGTATGTACTTATAAAAATGTAAAAACGTAATTCGTGGCTAAAATATAAGAATAACTTCAGTTAAAAAAAATCGAATTTTTCATGAAAATATTAACTTGAAAACTTGTAACACATATAAGTATATTCTATTTTTCGAGTTTGTTTAATAATCGTAACACACGTAACACGGGAAATATTTACAACAAGCGAATTTCGTGGACTTTTTTTACGAGCGAAGGACTTGTAAAGTTTTGAGCGGGAATAGGAATACCTCAAAGGACTAGTAAATTAATTATCAAGTCATTTAAATTTCATACCACATTTGAGGTGAATAACTCGCAGACATTAAATAAAAAATTATCAAATTACCATAAAATAAATCTAAATTTTATTTCATATAAAATTTCCATACAATTTAATATTGGATAATCGAGCCCATTCTGCCTCATAATGGCACCCTGAGTGCCGCTCTGCCTCTTTCGACTTATTCCCGCAAGCGAAGCAGACGAAAGTTATTTTCAAAATTTTATCTAAAGTTATCTCAGCAATTATTCCGACTACCACAATGGAAGATAATGGAAACGTTTTATTGGAAATTTCTTCGGAGAATAGTGGTGATTTAGACCACGAAGTCGGGGAGAAACATCCCCTGGAGCATAGTATCCAAGAAGATACTGATGACTACGAACCTTGCTTTAAACGACAACGGTTTGAAGCTTTATCTGATGAGAGGATGAATGAATACGAACTGCCTATTGAACTAGCAAAGTATGCTAACAAATACATGCAGCGTTTCGTCCCAGACAGGGACTTGAAAGACTGGATGAAACTGGATGAAAATCCGGTTCCTACAAATATCATCAAGCCAAAAAAATTGGATATATTCTGCAAAGAATTGTTAGAAGAAAGCAGAAAACGTATTGAGTTGAATTTGGATGAGGGATTGCAGCGAATCCAACAAAAAATATGCAATGTTATGGGGCCTTTGAGGCGTACTTGGTATGCAATTGAAGCGTCACTTGGTGCATTCTGGAAAAACCCTGAGCATATTTCCTGGAAGGATCTATCTCAATCAGTTGAGCAAACTGTACTGTTATTGGGACAAGCTTTTAATACTGTTTCATATCACCGAAGATTAAATGTATTGTCGGCTATCATGTCAGACAAAAAGAAAGCGAAAGTCACGTTGAAAAACGAGTCGCAAATTTTGGAAATTCCAACAGAAGACAATCTGTTTGGGAAAAAATTTCAGGAGCACGTAATCGACACTGCAAAGACAAAGAAGAAATCAAAAAAAGTTTATGGTTTGGCAAGAAAGTCCTCATCATCGACTTCAACAACAAACAGTTTCAAACGGCCCTTTCGAGGGAAGCCCTCATTGGACAAAAAACAATGGGGTCGTTTCAAGCCGGCCCCACGCCACAACCAACAACAAACCAGTAACTTCAAGCAGACAAGTTTTCCAAGACTTGGAGGTAAGAAATCAAAATTTGAGGGAGACCTTCACCAGGTTGACTCCATTGAGAGCAATAAACCTGAAATTTCCAGAAATAATTCCTTTAAGGATTCTGCAACACGTTCATCCCTCAGTGAGGCATTTGTTTCCCAAGAACAAAACGCTGAGTCTCGAAAATATCAATTACCCATTGGCAGGAAGACTAAAATTTTTTGTAGACAACTGGGAAATACTAACAAAAGACCCAGAAATTTTGGAGTATGTCTCAGGATTCTTTTCATGGAACAACCAAAACAACAAAAAATACCTCAGAACTTCCGAACGAATCAGAAGGGAGTTGCTCTAGTGAACGAGGAGGTGGAGAGCATTCTGGTGAAGGGCGCCATTCAGTCTATAAGTCATGTAAAAGGGGAGTTTTTGAGCAATGTATTTCTAGTTCCCAAGAAGGATGGGGGGGAACAGACCTGTGATAAATTTGAAATATCTGAACAAGTTTGTACCTTACCATCATTTCAAAATGGAGGGACTTCATCTGATACAGGAAATAATACAGGAAGGGGATTATATGTGCAAAATAGACCTGACAGATGCTTATTTTTGTGTCCCACTTCATCAGAGGTCAAGAAAATATGTACGGTTCCAGTGGCAAGGAAGCTTCTACGAATTCCTCTGCATGTGTTTCGGACTGGGGCCTGCTCCACGGATATTCACCAAATTGATGAAAATTCCAATTTCAATTTTACAAAAATCAATGTTCGAGTAATCATTTATTTAGACGACATGTTGCTTTTAAGCCAGTCGAGGGAAAAATTGTTTCATGCAAGAGATACTCTCATTTTTCTTCTACAAAATTTGGGATTTATCATCAATTTGCCCAAGTCTATTCTGGATCCAGTTCAAAAAATAGATTTCCTGGGTGTAGAGATAAATTCAGTGAACATGAGCATGAACTCGCCCCAAGAAAAAGTGAAAAGAATAGAGGAGAAATGCAAAGAGGTACTGACAAAACCCTCAACGACTGTGTGGGAACTGAATAGTCTGGTGGGCAAACTATCCTCAACCTCCCCAGCGGTCATTCCAGGAAACTTACAGATAAGATATACGCAAAAGTGCTTGATAAAAGCTTTACAATTAAACAAAAGTTACCAGGCAGTTGTTCATTTAGACCCTCAGGCTCTATGGGAAATCCGGTGGTGGCGGAACAATTTGGCACTGACCCAGGGAAAATCATTATTAAAATCCCTCCAGGGAAAATAATCCAAGCAGATGCATCCAAACAAGGTTGGGGAGCAGTTTGTCAGGGAAGGAATATAGGGGGGCAATGGTCTCTGCAAGAATCCAACCTTCACATCAACATCTTAGAATTAAAAGCGGTCTATCTAGCTACGCTAACTTTCTACAAAATGATGCCCCTAGAACATATTCACTTCCAAATAGACAATATGACAGCGCTAGCTTATATAATGAAAATGGGGGGCACCAGGGACCCTCGCTTGATTCAGTTATCGAAAGACCTGTGGACTTTTCTATTATCCAAGGAGATCACAATTACAGCAGAACATCTACCAGGGAAGCTGAATGTGAAGGCAGACTGGATGTCCAGGAACTTTGTGGACTCGAGCGAATGGCTTCTAGATCCTCGAATATTCAAGACTCTATGCAAAAGGTGGGGCACACCAGACGTAGACCTCTTTGCATCAAGACTTTTTCATCAGGTACCGAGTTACATGTTTTGGAAACCAGACCAAGGTTGCTTAGCGGTGGATGCATTGCATCCATACAACAACCGTTGGGGAACCATTACCCGTATGCATTTCCTCCGTTTTCCTTAATAGGGAGAGTGTTAGCCAAGGTCCGAAGGAAAAAAGTGTGTATGATTTGGATAACTCCTGTTTGGCAAACACAGACGTGGTATGGTCCTCTCCTAGAAATGCTAGTGACCAATCCTCCACTCCTGCCACAAAGCTTGTCACTTTTAACAAACTCTCAGGGAAAGAGCCATCCACTTCTGGAAAACCGAATTTTGAGGCTGGTGGCTTGTACAATTTCAGGAAAATTTTGGAGGGTGAGGGAATATCAGGAAAAGCTGCAGAGCTTATCACAAGTGCCAGAACAGAGGGCACACTCTCTAATTACGAATCGTCCTGGAAAAAGTGGGCTAGCTGGTGTGGTCAACAACAAGTTGATCCCGTTAAATGTTCTTTGAATTATATTTTAAATTTTTTAGCTGAAATGTTCGAACAAGGGTTTCAGTATAGCACTATTAATGGATACAAATCAGCTATCTCTGCATTTCATGCCCCTATTGATGATTTTTATGTAGGCAAACATCCGAGGGTGTGTGAATTAACCACCGGTGTGGCAAATAAGAGACCTCAACAACCCAGATTTGTGTTTGTGTGGGATGTTCAACAGGTCTTATCTTATTTAGAAAATTTTTCGGAAAAAGAACATCTAACAGATCGCCTATTAGTTTTAAAAATTGTCATGTTGTTGACATTATGTTCAGCTTCCAGAGGATCAGAACTGAAACTATTAGATATCCGCTACATGGTTAGAACACAAACTTCGTATATTTTTGAACTTTTTGAGAGAACAAAAACTCGGAAAAAAGGGAGTCCCCCCACCAAAAATTGAGTATCATGAGCTTTCAGAGAACAAAAAATTGTGCATTGTTTCTTGCTTCAACCGATACATTGTAAGATCCCAGGGTTGGCGTTGTAACCGGCAATGTCAATTGCTACTAAGTCCAGTAAAACCTTATCGTGAAGTGGTTCGCAGTACTATTGCAGGTTGGATCAAGACTATAGTTAAAAACGCAGGGGTAGACATCAAACTTTTCACGGCACACTCCTGTCGATCAGCATTTTCATCTAAAGCAAAGGTTTGTCCCTGGAAAGTATACTTGATCGGAGACAATGGTCTTCAAAATCTTCAACCTGGCAAAAACATTATCATAGACCTATTTTGAATAAGGCTAAAATATACCAGGACAAAGTGTTTGAAAATAAGCTTTGAACTAAGGCAGAGCGGCATTCGGGGTGCCATTATGAGGCAGAATGGGCTTGATTATCCAATATTAAATCGTATGGAAATTTTATATGAAATAAAATTCCCCAATTACGTAAGGCGCGTAGCGCCACAATGTAATTGAGGTTTTATGAATATAAAATTGAAATACGATTTAATATTGCCCCCCCCCCCCCCCTCACCAGCCCGATGCTTCAAATAGACAACCTAATGCATGATTTCTTCCCTTTATCTTGTTAGGTAATCGTTCAAACTATAGAAGGTGAAACCTGTGGCAGACCTGTCGTCTGTTCGAAGTCGTACACTTGGTTTTTATTGACGACATGCTTTTGTAATATTTGTATTTGTAGAACATAGCATTTTATCAACGTTTTTTATTTGGTTCTTAATTGTAACATTAGCTTCACCCAGGGTGCCATTATTCGCGAGAATGGGCTCGATTATCCAATATTAAATCGTATTTCAATTTTATATTCATAAAACCTCAATTACATTGCGGCGCTACGCGCCTTACGTAATTGGGGAATCGTCTCTTGAGATTTAGTTATAAAAGAAAAACCGGAAATCACCACGCTATTGCGGGTTTTTAAGTTTCACAGCACTTTGTTAAAATTAGTAACATCGCAATTATGCCGTAAACTTAGTTAGCCACTAAACTTCATCAGCTATTTAAGATCTATTAAATTCCAATGCAAATCAATGTTAATGGGGTTCTTCACGTGGTAAAATTAACAATACAGCAATAGTAGAGTAAAAAAAAAAAGGATTTTGATAAATAAATGATGCTAGAATAGAGATTACGAGCGAGCAACTGCACAGTGCTAGCTCTGTTCTTTTTTAGTTACATGGTTCGTTACTCATCTCATTGTACATGTGCGATCGATATACATTTCGGAGATTTACCAAGAAAAATTTTGGGTAAATTTAATTGACTAAAAATATGCAATTCCAGTGTCTTTTCCTAATATTTTTTTTATGAAATATTTTCAATTTTTCCGTCTGCAACACACTTTTCTGCTGTAAAGATTATTAATCTCCAAAATATTTTGATTAGCGTAACTGTACATAATTCCTGTAATACACCTTTCTCGAATTTCCTAAATTATTATAATTATGACGTCATCTGAAATTTTATAATGGTTTTATGCTATTATTCAGATCGAAAATCAAATTATTATGACAAAACCGAATTTTTTTAGCAATATGTTATTCTGGTTGGACTTTATTTACATTTGAAGACTCGTTTCTTTGACCGTAACTTTTACCTCGCAATTGAGGCACAACGAACAGAACTATGTGCGAAATGATGTTTTTTGTTCTACCTTTTGTAAGAAGTTAGGGATGACAATCATTTTTAGTACCAACCTCTTTAATTGAGTTTGGCATAATTAGGAAATTCGAGAGAGGTCTATTGGAGGTAGTATTTTATAGATGTAACTATGCCAGTTTTGTGATAAAGGATGACCACGTGTGATGGTGTAAGAATTTTAATAAAGGTCAACCATGTACACTGCACTGTTCTACAATAGTAAAATCTTACATATTTGTACTAGAATTGTTTTTTTCAAAGAAGAACCTTTCCCTCATATTTCGAGATAGAGAGAGGGGAGCAAAAAATTGCATGGAAATCTGCTTTTATTGTAATTTATGTTCACCATTGGTAGTTATATATATTTCATAAAGAAAAAAGTAGATGAAGATATTGTATCAGTTTGTCTTGTCGGTGTTTATATTATTATTCGTTTATCTTTGCTTGAACTTTATAGATTGGGGTTCCTTTCTTAATTCCGTCTCTTTTTATCTCCATAGATTGAGATAAAACAATTTTCTGTATGGTGCAAAAACAAAAATATTTGTACAACTTCGGTAAATACTACATATAAAGCGGTTCGTAACATTTGCTCAGAGTTCTTGCCAAACCTTAACCTTCTTTAACCAACTTTTCAAAATGACTGAGGACAAGACCGAGACTGCTCATATTTGGTACAGTTGGGTAACCCAATCATACAAAACACTTAACCTGGTCCTTAGGAGATATGGCAGTTCAACCCTTAAAATTTTTTTTAAGGATTTTGTCAGTTTTTTTGGCGTAGCTGTAACAATTAGCATCTATTATCCGTGAGAGAAAAATAGTTCGAAAGTTACAGAAAGGAATAATTTTTTTAAGCACAGAAATTTCTTTTTAGTTTGTTTGCATCAATGAATGTTCTAATGCGAATACTTTTAGAAAACCTGTTACGGATACAAAGAAAACTTGTGATATACCCACCAGTGGAAATACGCACAGGAACTCACCCATCGCTTTTCCCAGCTACAATTTTAACAAGCATTATAATATAATATTATAATATAATATAGTCGGTCAAAGTGGAAAAATCCACGGGGTCGCCGTCTTTTATATATCGTATTTTGTGTTTCCGTACCACGACGTTGTTCTAGCTTGGAAATTTTACGGAAATTTGCCGTCGCATCACAGTCGATAAAAATTGCATTTGTTATTTTTAGCTCATTTATCTCGTTATGGCCGACAGACAGACAACGGCAGGGATTATTCTACTGAAATAACCAATTACAAGGCAAACTAAACTAAACTAATAAATAACATTTCTGATATAAAAATGTCAATATTAATTTGAATCATAGATAACATGTCAACTTATTTTCTAATGAAACCTTGGTAAGAGCTTGTTAGAAATGATTGCCTAGTTTTTACTAAGCAGCCATATTCTTAGAAGGCAATTTCACACACGACTTAATTGCAATATCCGCTTCAAAATCACCAGAGCAAATTACTTTATCTTAGCGATTGCATTTGATATGTTTGATATTAGAAGACGATTTATTTCTCAAAAGCACGTTGCATTGGACTATTATGAAATCTCACGCTGAATTAAACCATGGCATTTAACCAAACACGTGTTCCCCGCCCACTCTTACGCACACTGTATAGTATAAAAGAGAGCAAATTTACAACATTCAGCCATCACTTGTTCACTGCAGGACAGACACAGAACAAAGAGTCGGTAAGAGTTCTTCTTTATTCTCCCCAAAAATTTCAAACATTTAAATGTTCAATTCATACCCTTTTAAATTAGAGGTCCAGTTTACTCATTTAAGTTACCATTTTATATTTCAGACATGAAGCTGTATTTATTAATTGCATTTGTTGGTATCAGTGCCTTAGCACTTGCTGAAGAACAATTTGAAGATGAATTTGATGTAGAAGATCCCAGTTACGGTTATACAGGCGTTGGACATCATGGAGGGCATCTTGGAAATGGACATCTTGGAAATGGACATCTTGGAAATGGACACCTTGGAAATGGACATCTTGGAAATGGACATCTTGGAAATGGACATCTTGGAAGCAGACATCTTGGAGCTGGGAAACATAACTGTGAGTAACTAAATTAAAAATATACTTAATTGATTTTAGCATACAAGAGCGAATTCAAAAATCGAAAGAAGCGAAAATGGTGTCAATAACAATCATTTTCTCATACAATATATTACCGCTTAAAATAATCTAATTATTTATATTTAGGTGGAGGATATGGATACAATGTCAACACACATCTTTGCCATAGTGGAAAACTTTACGTGAAGAAATACTACCGTGCCTGTGGTTACGCCATCTATGACATTCGAACACATTTCTGTTTCAAAGCAACCGTATATGCTCAAAGCGTCTACCAAGTATGTGGAAACCGAAACGTCTGCAACCGAAAAAGTCAATTCTGTTTCAGAGGAACTTGTTACCATAGAAGAGTCTATAACATTTGTGAAAACAATGTCTGCAACCGAAAAAGTCAATTCTGTTTCAACGGAACCTGCTACCTCCGACGAGTCTACAGCATCTGTGGATGGAATGTTTGCAAACGAGGTCAAGAATTCTGTCTCACAGGAAAATGCTACAACAGAAGAGTATATCGAGTCTGTGGAAACAATGTTTGCAACAAAAATGCCGAATTCTGTTTCAGAGGAAGATGCTACAACAGACGTGCATACCGAATCTGTGGAAACAATGTTTGCAACCGACGATCTCAATTTTGTTTTAAAGGAACCTGCTACCTTCGACGAGTTTACAGAATCTGTGAACGGAACGTTTGCAACCGAAGCACTGAACTGTGTTGGAAAGGACGATGTTACAATAAATCAGTATGGGCAGTCTGTGGTGGACGTGTCTACCGACAAAACGTGTACATCTGTCATGCTGGACGTTTGTACAAGCGAAATTACTATGGTTACTGTGGATCCTTAATCTATCGCACAAGTGATTACAGATGCGACAATGGAAAATTGTATGGGAACAAAGCTTACAAGCCAGATTATCGAGGTTAAAAAAATCTTATCAGAGTTATAAACATTTGATTATAAGGTAAAAGTATTGTAATTTTGGGAAACTGCGGTAAAGGAAAACAATACTAATTATAATACAACATAACATTTGTGCTTTTTTCTTTGCAGCAACAAAAATATAAAAAAATAAATTTTTTTTATTTTCGTAACTTAATTTTGCTCTATATGGCGAAAAATATCCCGTTTGGTAAATGCAGAAGGCTTTATAAATAATAAGCAACTCTGATACTGATTCTAATTTGTTCAGCAACTCACGACGTATAGCCTCAATCACTTGCAATAATATTTGCGGCAGAGTTAAATAAATTCATAACTGAAAAACACCACAAAAAATTAAAGACAACAAAGCCCGTAATAAACGTCAAAAACGATGACAACAAATGTTTTATGTACGCAGTAATCTCAGCGCTTCATCCACGACCAAAGGACCCACATCAATATACAAGTTATATCACAGTTCACAAGAAACGAAGACGCGTTTGACCCACTATACATATCTGGACATTATGGTTGGATTAAAACTTACAGCACTTGTCTCATCTCAAGTAAACATTCATGGCAGCAGGAAAATTATATGTAGATGCTGTTTGAGATATTTTCAGTCATGTGTTTCAAAAACATACAGAGGCCTGCAAGGGATGAATGATATTAAGCGAGGAGGAAAGATCAAAACCGAAAACCAACCTGCTGAATAAAAAAATGCAAAACTCCTACTAGAGCTAGCAACCCACAAGGAGCAATTATCCATATCCAGGATGTTATTAGTGCTTTGGACTCAATGCACTTGCTCCTGTTGCTATTTTTTTAACAAGTTTAATTTTGTGGGAGAAATTCTTCGCACCCCAGAGGATCCAATTGCGTACACCCTGAAGTGGGGCGAAGTTTTTTTTGGTTTACAGGACGTGCGCCAGGGACCTGACAACACATAACACACACATAGATTTAAGAACCACACAAATGGCTCGCTGACCCTGTGATCTCACAGTCATGCACTGCGAGACGATAATGATGAATGTTCGTTTTGATATAACTCGTTCACTTTCACGCAAATTATTACTTCTGGAGTAAAAAATTAAAATAAAAAATTCGGTGAAGAGGAATTCCCTTTTGTCTTGTTTTTGATAATATAAAACTACTAGTTAAATAAGATGAAGCTGAGACTAACCTTAACCCTAACGCTAACCCTAACCCTAACCCTACAACGAATTTTATTAAATTAGCGAAGAACCAACCGGAAACTCCGATTTAATGTACAAACACGAGTGCTTACTCTCTTTCAACATCCTAAAAATACATGTCCAACCATTAAATACACTAGTTTCCTTGTCAATAATTTTAACATCGGAACGTTGATGGAAATTAAAATGAAAAACATCTTCTGCTGATATTGGATATTTGTTGTTATTGCTGAATAAACCTTGTCCAACAACAGTAATCCCCTCTTATCCACCCTTTCATCAGCAATAACGTCATTCACAATAAACAGGACCTCACAACCTGCCAATTTCCTTAGAAAACCAATAACTTTAAACAACTTATTATCGGGTTAGGTAGTTGTGACTTGTTGGTAGTTAGATGGTTAGAGAGTTGTGATTTGTTAGCATCTAGTTGGTTAGGTAGTTTTTATTTGCTGGTAGCTCGGTGGACAGGTAGTTGTGATTTGTTAGTATCTAGTTGGTTAGGTAGTTTTGATTTGCTGGTAGCTCGGTGGACAGGTAGTTGTGATTTGTTAGTATCTAATTGGTTAGGTAGTTTTGATTTGCTGGTAGCTCGGTGGATAGGTAGTTGTGATTTGTTAGTATCTAGTTGGTTAGGTAGTTTTGATTTGCTGGTAGCTCGGTGGACAGGTAGTTGTGATTTGTTAGTATCTAGTTGGTTAGGTAGTTTTGATTTGCTGGTAGCTCGGTGGTTAGGTAGTTGTGATTTGTTAGTATCTAATTGGTTAGGTAGTTTTGATTTGCTGGTAGCTCGGTGGATAGGTAGTTGTGATTTGTTAGTATCTAATTGGTTAGGTATTTGTGATTTGTTAGTATCTTGTTGGTTAGTTAGTTGTAATTTGTTAGTATCTAGTTGGTTAGGTAGTTGTGATTTGTTAGTATCTTGTTGGTTAGGTAGTTTTGATTTGCTAGTAGCTCGGTGGATAGGTAGTTGTGATTTGTTAGTATCTAGTTGGTTAGGTATTTGTGATTTGTTAGTATCTAGTTGGTTAGGTAGTTGTGATTTGTTAGTATCTAGTTGGTTAGGTAATCGTGATCTTGATGTGCGGTAGTTGATTAGATGGTTTTTTAATAATTGAGTATTTAAATTTGTTTGTTAATGCCTGGTTGTTTGGTGGATTTTTGTATGTTTTTGAAAATTTTGAAGGTTAATCAGAATTATGGAAGGTTTAGTTGATGGTTGCGGTGTAGATAGTTGTGTTGGCTTGAAACGTGAAATATTGATTGCCTGTGTTAGTGGCGGTGGTACAAAAAAAATATCTCGGTAAATATTATACGGAGGAACAGATTGGTGCCTTGTCGTTTGTTGATGTTGAAAAATCGGTTGTTGTGCGAAAAATATAGAGAAGAGAGATTCTAATCCAAGAAAATCTAATCCAATTTACAAAACGGATTACAAAGATCCCTAAGTAAATTAGTGAAGTTAAGGAACTTCAGAATAACCTCCATCATACCAGTGAATTAAGTATTGCTAGTGCAATGTTGTTGAAGTTGTTAAGGTCCCTGCGCCGAATTTAGGTAAAGTGCATTATAGTGACCCCGTCAAGTTGTTTGGGATTTTTGGTGCGTCCATATTTACGAAAGATTCTTTTCTCAAGCAGAAGATTATTTCTGCAAATATTTAAGTAATAAAATGTTAATTTATTCTGGTTGTATGACTGTGGATCACTAACATGATTTTAATGAGGACTTAGTTAGAAAGTCATATAGCGAGACGGGATGGATGAAAGTAGGGTCAAGAAGATTATTGCTGATAAGCCAACTCCTAACTAACAAAGCGCAAAGGTAATTTTACGAATAGGTGAGAGACTAGTTTATAGGCTTCTGACATATTTTCAAGAAATATTTCTGTAAAAAACGCCGTTAAGAACCATTATGAATGTGTTGATTTGCTGGATAATTCTTTAGTTTATGTATGATCAGATAAAGTTATTGATTTCCGCCAGCGAAGGCGGAATCTTTAAAATCGCCTGAGATAGATAGATAGATAGATAGATAGATAGATAGATAGATAGATAGATAGATAGATAGATAGATAGATAGATAGATAGATAGATAGATAGATAGATAGATAGATAGATAGATAGATAGATAGATAGATAGATAGATAGATAGATAGATAGATAGATAGATAGATAGATAGATAGATAGATAGATAGATAGATAGATAGATAGATAGATAGATAGATAGATAGATAGATAGATAGATAGATAGATAGATAGATAGATAGATAGATAGATAGATAGATAGATAGATAGATAGATAGATAGATAGATAGATAGATAGATAGATAGATAGATAGATAGATAGATAGATAGATAGATAGATAGATAGATAGATAGATAGATAGATAGATAGATAGATAGATAGATAGATAGATAGATAGATAGATAGATAGATAGATAGATAGATAGATAGATAGATAGATAGATAGATAGATAGATAGATAGATAGATAGATAGATAGATAGATAGATAGATAGATAGATAGATAGATAGATAGATAGATAGATAGATAGATAGATAGATAGATAGATAGATAGATAGATAGATAGATAGATAGATAGATAGATAGATAGATAGATAGATAGATAGATAGATAGATAGATAGATAGATAGATAGATTCTATCCAATGAAAAATACTTTATTAAAAGTGCTATCGAAAGTTAAAGCTCGTGTAGTGTAGAATAATGAAGATCGTCTTATAATGCGGCATCTTTAATGTTATTAACGTTTCTCTTTAACATTATGTCATTTCCTTCTGTACAATTTTGCAAGCACGTAGACTAAAGCTATATTCAGCGGAACTAATTAATTATTTCTGACTTTTATTTTTATTTATTGTGTTGCATTTTAACATTACAGATTAGTTACAATCTCTTTAAAAATAGCCGTAGTTTGTCTGTGTGTCCGCGAAAGCCGCGTCCCGTAACGGAAACAAGAAATTTTAAAAATGCGCAAAATGCGATATATTTTGGTCCACTTTGTTGCAACGATAAAATTTAAAGGACGAGCGAACCCGTGGATTTTTCCACGGGCTAACGACTAGTCTCTTTAATAATAGCCGTATTTTGTCTGTCTGTCCGCGGAAACCGCGTCCTGTTACAGAAACACGAAATGCGATATATAAAGGACGGGCGACCCCGTGGATTTTTCCACGGGCTAACGACTAGTCTATATCATATTACTCGTATACGTCTGTCTGTCTGTCACGCAAAATGGTAACCGCGGTAGCGAGACAAACAAAATGGGGTAAATAAACAACGGCGAACCCGTGGATGTATCCACGGGCTATCGACTAGTAATAAGAGAATACTCAATGATAATTCTCCGTTTTAAAGGTCTACTTCAAATTTTAAAATCTTTCAGACTAATTCCGGAAATCTTCAAGCCCCTGGGCTTCTTTTGTTTATTTGAGATCTCTTATCGCAAAAAAAAAGCATGAAAAAAGAATTGATGTAGAATTAAAATGCATTCCATAGCCTAAAAAAAGGATAAACTTATAATGTTTGTGACCGTTTATATAAGAATGATGTTCTTAAACTTTTTAAAAAAAGGATTTGAAGTTGCAATAAAAATCCAAATACTGTATCAACTTGGGAATGAACAATAATGAAGTATTAAGAAACATTACGGAAATATGTATTTTGGTAATATTTTCAGACCATCCGATTTTTATCTAGAATTAAAAATATTTTGTGTAACAAGTAAAGCTTTTAAAACATAATCTACAAACTTCCATCGACTCAAACAGGGAATATTTGCACAACACTTGGTGACTCCTTGCATGAATTAAATGGATTGGCAAAATTGGCCAATCACAATTCAATTTTAAACAACTAAACTAACTTTCCGCGGGTAATTTTTAGATGAGTTCGTTTTCTTCAAATTCGGCACCTGTCCGTCCATCACGCATGATTACACCAGGTGTAAAGAAGATGTATCTCCTTGTCTTTTATACCTCCGTGATTGGAGTGTTTCAAGCGCAAATGAATTTGTCACTGACGAATTTTATCATATACTTTATACTTCAAACATTTGTCTGTCAAAATTGTCATCAGCTTTAATGTATTCGTTGGGTCCAAGTACATACATAACGGATGTTAAGATATCAGACTGCTCAAAGTGAAAATTTTGCGTTAGGGTTATTGTAATTAAGCTAGCTAACTGGTTAATAAGCATAATTCCTGAATTTAGCATAATCTACGTAACATATTCTGAGACAAACAGTTGAGCAATTAAAGTATTAGTTCCAATGTCACTGGCTATGTTGCTAATCTCTACATCCTTATTCATCCACTTTCGATAAAGCGGAACATTTTTCCATCGTTAAGGCTTGTTAATCTGAAGGTTGCCAGTGAACGGGAATAATTAATAATTGGTGGGTAGCCGAGAAGCAATTTGTTTTAATGAACATATGAAAGTTCATCGAAAGTTGATTCCATAGCGGAATATAAAGAAATATAATTTGTTAGAATGCAAAGATCGCAACAGCATTTATTTTAAGGTTTTGAAACGTTTATTTCGCTGTTATACGATATACATTGTGTCTTTAAAAACAACTGAAACACAGTGGTCGTTAAAATTATTTAGTTTTTTTCTTTTTTTAGATATTACAAAATTTTTTGTCAAAGTATTTGTCGTGATAAAATGATAATTTTTATTGTCATTGTTTTTTGGTTCATTTGATTCTTTTTATTTGTTTTCTTTTTATTTCTAGCTTCTGTATCTTTGTTAAACATACAGGTAATTATGGAAAAAAATAATTCAACGTTATTGATGATTTCCTGTGCACTTCTGATCCAAACAGGTATTTTTTTTGGTATATTTTTTGTTTGTTGTCTCTTTATTGTTCTGCAGCTTCTGCACGAGATTTTTGATGATTAAAAAGTATTGAAAACAACGTGACGGTTGAAGTAATTAAAGAAATTCTGCGAAAAAGCAAACAAATCCGCAGTGCTTTTGAGTCGTGAAATTTTCTTCCTACGAAAAAAATTTAAAAAAAAAGTTTCTTAACCATTAACCATTATTATATTGCTTTTTTTAAAAACTAATTCGGGCTAACTTGTTTATGAATCTCTGACTGATACTACGTACTTGTGATTTCGTTGGAATATTTTGGGCTTTGTACCTTCTTAAAAACAATTCCGACATGGATGCAAGTCTTTCAAACTACATATGTGACAGACTGTTTTGTTTGTTAAGGAGAGTTAAGACATATTCTCTTAGGGCAAGGCATTAAGTCGATTTGCTATGTGTAGAAACCGGTATCATATGTATAGGTTGGCAGCAAATTTTAGTAAGGAAGACGGTAATCATACAGCGTTTTTCTTAGGTGCATGTTTAAATTTAAAGTTCGCTTGTGAATCAACACAGTTGGAATTGAATTGTCCAAGAAATACCGTCGTCAATATAAGTACTGTTGAATACGGTCGTTCGGGTTACTTAGCAACACATGTATGTCGTGGTAAGAACTGGCAACAAAATTCAAATTGCCAAGCACCAAATTCTTTCAAAGTTGTTTCCGAGAGATGTAATGGTGGCCAGTCATGCATTGTTCCAGCTTCAAATAGTCTCTTCGGAGATCCGTGTCCTGGTGTGGAAAAAGTTTTACAAGTTAAGTACAGCTGCCTAAAGAGGTGAGAAAGGGTGTTGTTTCTTTAAGATGTTGATATACCTATTCTTGTTTCGGATTTTTTAATCAAATTCATCCACATTAAGAAAGAAACCTTATTTGATTTTAAACATTTTGAATTTTAATCCTTCCTGTTGGAGTTCGAATTAGAAAGAGAGAGAGAGAGAGAGAGAGAGAGAGAGAGAGAGAGAGAGAGAGAGAGAGAGAGAGAGAGAGATAGAGAGAGAGAGAGAGAGAGAGAGAGAGAGAGAGAGAGAGAAATCTTGTTAAAAATTAGTTAAATTTCACTCACAAATGTTTTATTTGGTATTAAATCTTTACATAATACTCACACAATAAATAGTTGTCGGTTAAGTTAAGTGCGTGAAAATAAAAAAATAAATACCGTGGATAACCACAAACGACAATTTTTAGGGGGAAATAGAACCTTGCTTTTGATTTGGTATATAACTTCTGCTTCAACAAGAAATTGTTGGTTAATAATACTGATACTAAAGTTGCTTGTCAATCTTTCAGATTCTAGTACACTTGCTTACAAACTGGTTGCTTATAAACTGGTTGCTTATAAACTTGTTGTTTACAAAAAATAAAACGTATAATATAACCTTGCTGTTTTCTTTGCAATACCTATATAAAGTACAAATGATAGGAAAATACTTCATCAGAATTGACTTAAAATATTTTTTTACTGTAATATCATTTTTATTTCCCCACTTGCAATTTTATACACAGGGTTGTAGCATGTGAAAATAAAAAAGCACATATAGAATGCCCACCTGGGACTGAGATCGAGACTGCCTATGCTAATTTCGGTCGGCTGTCATCAGAAGTTTGTCCGGGGTTAAACTCGAATGCTACCACATCGTGTCGAACAATGTACTCGCGTTATCGTGTGGGTATTGAGTGTGACTATTTCAGAAAATGTTCAGTAGATGCAACGGTTCGAAAGTTTGGTGGAGACTTGTGCCGCGGTGTTCCAAAATATTTGGAAATTCATTATCACTGCAGGTGAGAAGAAAACACCTAAATGTATCCTTCCAATTTCTTAATAAGAAAGGGTGATGTAATATTAACAAAAATATATCTCTTGTCTGTTTAAAAGCAATGGATATAATTGTCCGCCAATATCTAGACAATATAATATTTAAATCTGTATCTGATTTTCGTGAAATCTGCGACATCATCCCGAGTCTGATCTTGAGTAATTCTTAGGCTCGAGATCGCAGAAAAGGGTTCACAAAATTAATCTCCGACCTTTTTGACTAAAAGTAAATTGTAATACTAAGAATAACCTCGATTAGGTGTGTCATCTTTTCCAAGTCCGGTCGATGTTAAAAAGTTGAGAGACACATCTGTGCAAATACAAAAGAAAATGTTTAAAAACATAATTTCTCTTTTCATAATTTTCAGGAAACTTCCTATACGTGAGGTTGTGAGTTGCAATGGTAAATCACTCAACATACAGTGTTATAATCAAATCCACATCGATCACGCTGAATTTGGTCGACTTTCACCCGATTTCTGTCCAGGACTGAATTCCACAGCAACGAAAACATGTCAAACAAGCTCCGCCTTAAGTCGTGTTAAATTAAATTGTCAAGGAAGACCAGATTGTTCCTTTCGTGTACCTACAGACTTGTTTGGTGAACCTTGTCCCGGTATTCCTAAGTATCTCTTAGTTCGTTATTCTTGCGAAAGAACGCAAAATGGCGGCTCACCTGCAAAATAGAAAACAATTTATGGAACAGATACGAGCATCGTTATTGAATTTCCGCGCCCGAAGGCGTAGGAAATTCTTTAAAACCGTCGTTTTTTCTTTCGGAGCATTTTTTGAGAAAAAATCGACCCTGGGATTTCACGTTGGTCCGTCACAGATGTAAACTTCGTACTCAAGCTCCTTAACTACTGAGAAGTCTAGTATTGATGCTTCAGGCCAAAATTGGTATTTGTTTTTCGACAAAATTTGACACAGTTAACAAAAAAAGTATGCTGAACATAATGGTGACATAATAATTTTGATTTTTGTCACCTAAATGTCATTTTAGGCCAAAATTGGTCCAAAAATAAGAACTACTTTATTTTCAACAAAATTTGGCACAGTAAACAAATAAAGTATGCTGAACATGATGGTGACATCAAAATTTTGATTTCTTGTTACCTAAATGTTATTTTAGGCCAAAATTGGTCTTAAAATTAAAACTACTTTATTTTTGACAAATTTTGGCACAATTAACAAAAAAAGTATGCTGAACATGATGGTGACATCAAAATTTTGATTTCTTCTTACCTAAATGTCATTTCAGGCCAAAATTGGTCCAAAAATTAAAACTACTTTATTTTTAACAAAATTTGGCACAGTAAACAAATAAAGTATGCTAAACATGATGGTGACATCAAAATTTTGATTTCTTGTTACCTAAATGTCATTTTAGGCCAAAATTGGTCCAAAAATTAAAACTGCTTTATTTTCGACAAAAATTGACACAGTTAATAAAAAAAGTATGCTGAAAATGATGGTCACATCAAAATTTTGATTTTTTGTCAACTAATGCCGTTTAAGACCATCAACGTTTCAATCGCAAGACTTTCAACCATGAATGATAGGCTGTATTTTTTGTTAGCAATTTCTTTTAAAATGTGAGTTTATTATGACACGTTTCGTTTTATTTGCGTTTGTTCTAAGATATAATGTCACTGATGGGCTTTATCTTCAGAGGTTCATGCACCAAACCCCTTCGAATGTTTGGCACAATAACACAACGAATTAGCAGGTTTTCATCAAATATTTTGGTAGCGCTCGGAAATTCTTAGAGCCCCCAGGGCTTCTTGTTACATTTTAAAGTGTCATTGGTTTTATTTACATTTTAAAGTGTCAGGTGATTATTTTGGCAGGGCATACAGAAACTAAGAATAAAAAAATATGTCCTGCATATTCATCTTTAAATAAAATAATGTCGTTTTGATAACTGCAACAAATTCCTTCTTCTCTTGGTATTATTTACGACTGTCTTTAAGTCAAATTTTATTTAATCCTATTTTTACTGGACTTTTGTAGAATCTATCAATTTGCAGTGCGACCATTGAATCAAATATCATATTTTAAGGGTGTTTTTATCAAATAGGAGGCTCTTTTGTTAACTCTATTTGGTATAGGCTTTTTGGCATTAACTTTCACTGTCCATAAATTGTAAGAGGAATACGTATGACATAAAATGTAGCACAATTGTAGTATCAGACATAAGGCATAAATTAGTACGGGTATCTTTAGCGTGACGTTATTAGCAAAATCCAAAGAAATCCGATATACAATATGTCGGATTAGAGTTTTTAGGTATCAAAACTTAGCAAAAACGGAATTAAAAACAATTGAGCAAGTATCAGAGAAGATATTAAATTTTTTATGTAACGATTTTAGTCTTCAAGTCCTTTAAGTGCTGAGAACTGGTCGTTAATTTTGCGGGGTTTTTCCGTACATAAAGCGAGAATTTGTGAAAAAGTTACGCCCTTTTTGTCCGTAAATCTCATAAAGCTGGGGAGTGCCTGTTGGTAAATCAGTTTTTAAATTACAAAGAAACTAAAAAAGGTACATACAGATTTACATTTAGTATTCTTTCAAAAGGAAAAGCTTGTTACAAGCTCGTGAGCTTGTATTAAAACGCAAATGTGTCCTACAAGAATGGAAATTTTTGCCTCTCTGAGCACCGACACGGGAGTAGTCGTGTGTTCGAATCTCATCTTGGTAACTATTTTTACTTTTTTTTTCTTTTTACTATCTCGCCCGCGAGGACGTGTTTACAGACTGACCTAACGAAAATTGAAATTTCGAGAAATTTTCTATCAATATTATTGCCTATCCGAATAGCAAAATATGTCGTGTCTAACTTCAGCTTTTTATACACTTTTTTGGCGAGGTTGTTTGCGTATATCATACGTCTTGTTGTCTTTAATATCGATAAATTCCATAATACAAATTAACATCAACTTTTAACATCCGAGTAAGCCATGCAGTTCAGTATTCCATTAGTTCAGAAATCCAAATATTAGATTGTTAATGTTTTGGAAGTTTCAATTATTACTCGCCATTCTTACCGTTGTTGTTTCTTGGTGTGTTTTGTTTGTTTCCTGTTCATTTCTACTTGTTTTCTAACCGCTTTTGCTCGATTTTTGTATTAGCAGGTTGAAAAAAAAATGTCTCCCTTTAAGATTTCTAAGCAATATTGATAGTGCCTTTTTGATAATGGATATCTGAAAAAGAAAAAACGCTTGGTAAATTGAAACAAGAATGCAATTTTAGCATAAGTTTAATTTACACCAGATAAGCATTATTCATTTTTTCCATCAAGCTGATAATTAGTTTTAAGTTTAATTAATTATCAGAATTTACACACAAAACAAAAACATGCTCAACCGAGAGCAATAAATAATAAGAAAAAAATCCAGTTGACGAAAAAACCAAATGGTGCAATCATAAGTCATGTTTGCGCTTTCTCAGGTCCATTTAGGGAAAGTGCAATAACTCTGAAAAGATATTGATTTTGCAATGTGTATTGGCATTACTTTTCGACTTTCGATTTTCAGGATTTGGGCATTTTGAAAAAGGGCAAAATTATATTTTTTTAAGAAAATTGCATATTCTGTCCAATCAGTAACAGAGGTAAACTAGTAGAACAATTCTTTTAAATTTTATGCACATGCTGGGAAAATTAAACATACAATGGACTAGCTGTGTTTTTATATATGTATCATATATCAATTAAGTTAGACCTACGACGTTGCATTCCATAAACCAGTCATTGTATGAATAGGGTTGTTTTTGGAAGCAAGCCCCTAAATTTCTATAAAATCCTTGTGATCCGTAAAATGAAATAACTTTCGTTAGGATAATACTTGAAACTTGTAACTAACAAAATAACTTTGTTTTATCAACAAATTTCATTCTAGAAAGTTTTCACACGTGATTAACCCGATTTTTTTCGGATTCTATCTGAAGATCAGGAAAAATTGCATTTTTAAAAAATAAAAATACAGAAGTTATGTTGTTAAGCAACTTTTATTTGGCCGTCAGAAACATCAAACAGAATGGTAAAAATTCGATCTATTAATTTACTTCTAAGTAGAGTTTGTATTATTTCAAAGAAAGAAACTTTTGCGATTTTTGGCCTCAATCGCGAAAGTTTATTCCGGCAAAAACTGATACTGAATAATGTTCAAACGGGAAAGAAGGATCTAGTGAAAGTGAGCAAGAGGGAAATACAGCAATGAATACTTACTAATTGTTAGTAGACTCCAGAGACAGATTGACCAAATTAATTACTTCTGCAGAAAGGCAATTACTTGCAGACGATGACGATGAAAAAACAATGGTATGGTATAAAAAAGCGAATTAATGAGCTAAGCGTAGATCCTGTATTAAAATACACCTCGGATCATTAGATCCTGTAAAATGTGATGATACGGTGATGGGCGAAATAAAAAAAAGAGTTTTCACATTAGCCTGTTCGGAATGCCACGAAAAAATTGAGATACAATTACCTAGACCTTTGCAAAACAAACACAAGTATAGTGCACAAGACGCTGACTACAAGCAATCAGAAATGCGTGTGATGTTTTTGTGAGCAGAGAAAAACTAATTGGGCGCATAATTACTATTAACAGCCGAAGATTGCAAAATTTGGCACTTGCGGTTAGACTATCACCTGAGCCGAAAGTACAAGTTGGACAAATCTCAACGTTTCAATGTTATGCAACCACTGAGATAAAAATATGGCAGAATGGGAAACGAAGGGTCGGCGCAGAGGCACATTCGGCAAAGAAAATAATACCAGCAGAAGTAACCAATGACTACTCCAACGATGAAAGCAGTGAATGTGACTCTTATGAGTCAAAGGAAGATGAAGGTCATTTAGTGCGAAGAAATAAAGCTGCCAAAAGATATAATTCTTCTACAGCCACAAAATACCTTCCGCAAAATCTTGCACCCTAACGGAAAAATTAAAGAAGTCCTGGGGTGTAGCATCTGAGGAAAATTTACTATAAGACTAAGAAAGATTTGACGAAGGCATTTGTTGCCGAATTAAAAGCGAGTGGCAGTTACAACCGCCTAGTCAAGCAACACAGAAATCAAGTGGAGATGATTTTGGGTACCGTGGATAAAAAATTTGTAATGTTTCCAAAAAATTCACTCTCGAACAAGTACGCATTCCATGACAACTACCATCACCCCTTGTTTTTTCAAAATTGGAAAAGGTGGGGCAGAAGGTTCGACATTGCGTGCAAGGTACACTTCCTTGAATTTTTTCCTAACCTTTCTTCGTAAACGTGGTATATTTGCCGGTCTAACAAGGTTAGACATCACTAATGTATTGGAAAATATTTAAAACCTAAAGAAAGAATTGGGCCCAAAGATATCACAGCGTCGAATGGACGTTCGGCAAGATAGAAAGAAGAATTTAATGAAGCACCAAAGAAAATATTTCTACGGTAAATCATTAATTACTGGCTTTAAGATCTACATATATAAAATTTAATCTAGATCTTTTGTATTTATAATATATTTAGCAAAATGAAAGTACGCATATAACCTCTACAAAAATAGCATCTGAAAAGAGAAAAGCAGATGACGAGGCAAGTTGAGTATTATTTTTTACTGCATAATAATTGATTTGTACAAAAATAATCCAAAATTTGGATTTCTATTTCCCAGGTGTGTACAAAAGTGTATCCAAAAAGACTTCGAAACAACGTATAAAGAATTTATTAAAAATTGTCTGTGCAAGAAAGGTGTCATTTCCTCCGTTTAAACACATTAAATATTTATATAGAAAAACAAGTTGGTTTATCAGACTAAAAGAAAGAGAAGATTGCACCTCTAGCCCTTTCTTCTATGCAATTCATTTGTCTGCCGCATTGTTTTTTGTGAAAAAGTCCATAAATCCTGAAAAAATCGCAAACTATTCATCCAATAAATAGCCTACAACTGCTATATTAAAAAACAAAACTTTCTTTTGAAACAGTGTTCCCTTGACCTCCTGAAAACTAATACCCGAAGAAGTACAATGGTCTATTAGAACCACACATTACAATTCAAAACAGGTGGCATTTATATAGGTCTGTTGTGTTTATGCTTCCAGCATAATTTGTGAAAAAAGAAAAATAATTTTTAAATTTCCTGAAAGCGGTACTTAGGTCACAAAAAATGAGATTTTAATGACATCATCATATTCGGCATACTTTATTTTTTACTGTGCTAATCTTTGTCTGAAAAATCATTCTTAATTATTTTGACCAATTAGTCCCTAAAGCTTTGTTTAAATTAAAATTATGTCGAAAGCAGACATTAAGATCCAGAAACAATTCAGGGCACAATTTTGTATTTCACAATCTGTCAAAGTTGCCCTTTGGAAATGGATGACGGAGAGGTCTTGTTATCACAACAGGTTAGAATAATACTACATTATGGTAGAATAGTCCTGCTGATAGAATAATACTACTCTGTTAGAATAGTACTACTAATGTTACTACTATTAAAATAATAATAATAATAATAATAATAATAATAATAATAATAATAATAATAATAATAATAATAATAATAATAATAATAATAATAATAATAATAATAATAATAATAATAATAATAATAATAATAATAATAATAATAATAATAATAATAATAATAATAATAATAATAATAATAATAATAATAATAATAATAATAATAATAATAATAATAATAATAATAATAATAATAATAATAATAATAATAATAATAATAATAATAATAATAATAATAATAATAATAATAATAATAATAATAATAATAATAATAATAATAATAATAATAATATAAATAACAATAAAAATAACAATAACAATAAAAATAACAATAACAATAACAATAACAATAACAATAACAATAACAATAACAATAATGATAAGAATAACAATAACAATAACAATAACAATAACAATAACAATAACAATAATAATAATAATCCACTTAGACAGAGAAAAAATAAAAGGTTAGCAATGACGTCAGCAACCCATCCACACAAA
Organism: Hydractinia symbiolongicarpus; assembly: GCF_029227915.1. NCBI lineage: Eukaryota > Metazoa > Cnidaria > Hydrozoa > Anthoathecata > Hydractiniidae > Hydractinia > Hydractinia symbiolongicarpus. The sequence goes on along the minus strand of NC_079888.1, from coordinate 12,354,978 downwards.
AAAATTAGAACCATGTTTTCACGTTGCCTCTACTGTGTAGAGATCAAACTGCTGATCAAGAAAATATAGATGACCATGTGCTTTTTGATGAGCGGTTAATGAGATATAAGGAAGGGTTTAAAAATTTTGCTGACGTCAGCAATAGCGCTTCAAAACCCCAATAATTATTTTAGGAAATTTGTATACATGTTGGCTTTATCGTATAGATCTTAAAACGGTGATCTAGAAAATGCATAGGATCATGTACTTTTGACAAACGGTTACGGAAATATTGTGGTTTGAAGGTTTTTTGATGACATCATAAACCCGTCTATTCCGAAACGGATTGGGGGTCCCAGGTTTAAGAAACTTACCCAAATTAGTCCCAGGTGGTCCCTAGCTACCCACGCTGTGAAAAATCATTGACGTCACCACCTGGTTTTCAACTTATTTGGCCTCAAAGTTTAAAGAGCACTGTAATGACAATAATTAAATATGGGACATTGACCTTAAAGTAGCATTATTGATGTCGCGCCGTAACGTCAGAAGATTTAACATATTAAACATGCATTTTTCGGCAACATCAAAGGAAAATGAAGACATCCGCTTTGCCTGTCACGGAGACACGGAACTGGCGTATTATTATATAGAGTAGTCGATAAGGCCGTGGAGAAATCCACTTAGGCAGAAGGACAATGGAAAAATAGATTGTTTTAGATTTTTTGCTGACGTCAGTGCAAATACAACATAAAAAAATTGAGAAACTTGTTTTCATGTTTCCTCCTCCATTTTGTAGAGCTAACACTGCTGATCAAGAAAATGTATATAATCGTGTGGTTTTGATGAGCGATTAATGAAATATAAGGGTTTAAAAGTTTTGCTGACGTCAGCAATGGCCCGTCAAAACCCAAAAAAAAAATTTTAGAAATTTATATAGACTTTGCCTTCATCGTATAGATCTTGAAACGCTGATCAAGAAAATGTATAGGATCATGTACTTTTGACAAACGGTTGCAGAGATATTAGGGTTTAAAGGTTTTTTGATGAAGTCATCAACCCGTCCATTCCGAAACGGATTCGGGGACCCAGGTTTGGGAAAATTACTCAAATTGGTGCTAGGTGGTCCCTAGTTACCCACGCGGTGAAAAATCAATGACGTCACCACCTCGTTTCCAAGTTATTTGGCCTCAAAACCTCTAAACCTCGACTAAACCTAGACTTCCACAAAGTGAGGTTAACAAGGGGTTCATCATATATACAAGCACCTAAATGAATAGCCTCCAAGAAGGCCATTATTAACCCATTGAATGAAGACGAGGAGTGTTTCAAATGGTGCATCATCACTGGCCTACATCATGAGGAGATAGGGAAAAATCCAAATAGAATATCCCAGATGAGACCATACGTAGGCCAATAAAATTGGGAGGGTATAGAGTTCCCTACAAGCATCAAAAGCATAAGCAAATTCGAGGATAACAAGAAGGAGATTGCGGTAAACGTCCTCTGTTTAGATTTTTTGCTGACGTCAGTGCAAATACAACATAAAAAAATTGAGAAACTTGTTTTCATGTTTCCTCCTCCATTTTGTAGAGCTAACACTGCTGATCAAGAAAATGTATATAATCGTGTGGTTTTGATGAGCGATTAATGAAATATAAGGGTTTAAAAATTTTGCTGACGTCAGCAATGGCCCGTCAAAACCCAAAAAAAAATTTTAGAAATTTATATAAACTTTGCTTTCATCGTATAGATCTTGAAACGCTGATCAAGAAAATGTATAGGATCATGTACTTTTGACAAACGGTTTACAGGTATAAGGCTAGAGCTCCTTACAGATCCCGATATGCTCCTCATGTTCGAGAAGGGTATCCGGGGAGACATAACCCAGGCCGTACACCGATATGCCAAAGCAAATAATAAGTACATGGGAGAGCAGTACGATCCGGAGATTGAATCCTCCTACTTGCAGTACCTCGATGCCAACAACCTATACGGCTGAGCCATGAGGCAGGACTTGCCCACGGACGGTTTTAAATGAGTGCGGAATGTCGAGGCATTTACCGAAAGGCGAATCGGGAAGCTTGTTGAGGACAACAAGCATGGATACATTTTGGAGGTAGATATTGAGTATCCCGAGGAGCTGCATGAGAAACATAATGAGCTGCCTTCTCTACCCGAACGAAGGGAAGGTCCACAAGGTTGAGAAATTGATACCGAATCTGGAAAACAAATGTAAATGTGTTGTACATATTAGAGCCCTTTACGAGGCTATAAAACATGGTCAAGAAGGTGTATAGGGTGATCAGGTTCAATCAGAAGGCGTGGCTGAGGGGTACATTGATCACAACACAAGGTTGAGAACGGCTGCCAGGAATGAGTTTGAGAAGGACTTTTATAAGCTCGTGAACCTCTCGGTTTTCGGAAAGACGATGAAAAATATACGCAATCACCGCAACATTCGGCTGGTCACCAATGAGGACAAATATACGAAGCTTGTAATGAAGCCTAATTTCAAGGGTGGTAGCAGATTCAGCAAGAACCTACTAGGTGTAGAGATGGGCAAGACCGAGGTGAAAATGAATAAGGCCATATACATCGGCCAGGCCATCCTGGATATGTCAAAGCTCATCATGTACGAATTCCATAATGACTACATGCAGCCCAAATACGGCAGCAAGCTCCAACTCTGCTATATGGATACGGACAGCTTCGTTTACCACATCAGAACGGAGGAATTTTACAGGGATATAGCGCAGGATGTTGAAGCACGCTTTGATACAAGTCCCTATAATCCCGATGATAGAAGGCCCCTCCCCATAGGCAAAAATAAGAAAGTGGTAGGCCTCATGAAGGACGAATTAGGTGGAAATAATGACTGAATTCATCACCCTGAGGGCAAAACTCTATGCGTACAAGAGCCTTACCAAGAAGGGCGGTGATCGCAAAGCGAAGGGTGTGAAGAGGTGTGTCACAGAGAAATCCATCACCTTTGACGATTACAAGCAGTGCCTCCTGGAAGAGGACAATGATATCTACAGGAGCCAGGTGTTGATTCAAAACAAAGGTCATAAGGTATACACGCAAGAGGTGAATAAACTGGCACTCAACAGAGCGGATGACAAACGGATTGTACAACCAGATCAAATTACGACGCTTGCCAGAGGCTACAGGGAAATAAAATGGAGGCATGTCTGTATATAGCCATACTCATGCCTTATGCCCTGATTGCTTACATACTTTTTAGATATCGACATATAATAAAAGGAATGTCCGACATTGCACAAGTAGAATATGAAAATATTGAGAAGCCTATCGATAAACGTCAGGCTTTGAGGGAGGCCCTACGCAAGGGCAAGGGGCATCTCCTGCCAAAGAAGTGTACCGAGGTGTTTTTTAACAAGGCCCCGGAGGATGCCATCGATAAGGTACATACAAAGTATGTACAGCGGGAACTCCAGGAGAAGGGTGAGAAGACTGCAAAAGCCTTATCCCTCATGTTGTCAGCCTATATGCCAGCATGATAGGGAATTTTGTGGATATAGACAGTGTTGAGGAGCTAAGGAGAGATATTGAGGATGACCCTATTATTAAAGACTCCTTCGCGGACTTGGGCATACTGGTCTTCTGTACATTCGGCAAGTATCTTGCGCCTATTTTAATTGCTGGGCATACGGCCCGACATATCAGTACCAAAAAGAAGGATGAGCAGAAGGAGGCGGATACGACGGAGGAGACGCCCCCATAATAATAAAATGAGTGAAGAAGAACAAAAACAAGAAGAGAGAGTCATTACAAAGCCCCAAAAGCATCCGGGAAGGGTTGCGCAAGGACACAAGTTGGCGGCACTGATGAAGAAGAGGAAGGAAGAAATGAAACAACAAGAGGGTACTGTAGAGCCTGCAGTCAAAGGCTCTTCTGACACCAGCCTGCAGTCAAAGGCTCTTCTGACACCAGTTCTAGCAAGTCGATGGACAGTGTCCACATCTATGGAGTTGGAGCGATAGCCGTGATTACCATAGGCGTCGGGGTTTGGTATAGATTTGGCAGGGGTGGGAATGAACCCAACAAGCCAGCGGCTAATCCGGAGCCTCAGCAGGACAAAACCCAGCCTCTTGACATCTTCAAGATGCAATGAATTTTGCTAAAATAATATCTAATAAATGGCAAGCAACGTTACCCCAAAAGAAAAGGAGATTTTAGATATGCTTTACGAGACAGTGGTGGACCTTGGTTTCACCTTTGCCTATGCCATGGCAGGCAAGAATATTTTGATATAACAAGGCCATCTACAAAAATGGATACCAGCGATGTCATTGAGATTGTTGCATAATTTTCAGCAGGAAGAGCAAGTCGTGAAATGGCCGTATCCAAAGGATAGTTACCGGCAAGTATTGTGCCTAAACCGAAATAAGTGTCCAGTAATATTTCTATTTGTCGTAGAGACAAATAGAAAAAAATATGGAGGAGGCCAAAAAAATGTTTCGGATATTCAAAAACCCTACCCCTTAATCAGTTCGAGGCAAGGGGTAAAGGGCAACTTACAAAAACATACATTCCCTGCCTTGATCTTAGGAGAATTTCAAAGGGTCACACCAAACGTCGTATCTACATGCAGCCCTTATACGAATTAATAATTATGCTACAGGATTATATTCAAGCCCAGTTTAATGAGGGCTTTACCTGGGTGACCCCCACACGGCAATCTTTACAGGTCCTACGGGTTGTGGGAAAACACAGCGCGTCTTGGTCCTGTTGGAAAATGAGTATAGGAGGCACTTCAACAATATTATCATCCTATGCCCCACCCTGAAATGGAATAAGACATACCTGGAGAGGGCCTCATTATGGAGGGATAACTATGTATTTATGATAGACCCCGGGAATGAGTTGTTTGAATGGATAGTGAAACTATCCTCATTGCTAGCAGGCACGTTGTTTGTTATTGATGACGTGATCGCTGATGAAAGCCTCGATAAACGTCGACAATCCCTACTTAAACTTGCTATTTCGGGAAGGCATCGTGGGCATAGTCTTTGGCTCTTAACGCAGTCATATACTGCATTGCCCAAGAACCTTCGGAGGCAGAAGAAAGCCCTGTTTTTATGATACTCACACGAAAAATCAGATATGAGGCTAATTGACGAAGAGACGAATCTCATCCCGGACTGGGACGAGATCAAAGTTGAGCTGAAAAATTCCAAACATGCTTGCTTGTATGTGAGATTGGAACACCCTAGGACCTGGAGGATTCTCGAATGAGCAAGATGAAATCCTCTGGCTTACGTTGATATATTAGAAAGATGTCTCTTGCAACGATTGATTTTTTCCAAGGAAAACAAGTCCGACCATTTTAAAAGCCATCCAGCGATATGTTCCCGAGAAGTATAAAATGCGGATAGGCGACGCGGGTATTCAGGAGGTGGAGAGATCTGTCCACCTTCATTCAGACACGATTTTACTAACAGAACCCGGCCTCTATTGTTTTCTGTTGAGATGTGGTCAACCTAATGCGGAACCCTTTTTGGAATGGGTCGTGGAAGAGGTGCTGCCCAGACAAATCCAAAAGCTTGCCGCAGCAATCGAAGAAAGGGATGTTTCCTTCGCTATGCTCGAGGATGATCCTGATGTCCTTAAGCAAGACAACTGGGAACTACGGCAAAGACATGTACCACGTCGACATCAATATGATACAGTACTATGCGTTGTTGATAAAAACGACCCTAACGAGCATGGAAAGAAGGGTATACATGAGCATTATATGATACGATGCCAACGCAGGCAGCTCAGCACAAGAATAAATATATTAAAAACAATGTATCCCGACATGACGGTGAGGAAACCGGAATGTGATGATGCTAATGCCGTACATGCTTGGTGTCGATTCAGAGACGATTGTCTTGGTATTGATAACTGTTACCTCAGCTATGTTTGATATTGATATGTCGTAAGCAGGCGCTTTTCATACTCTTGCGGGTAGTGAAAATTGTATTCAAAAGTGGGGCATCTCCCATGGGCCCCCTCGATAAGTATAAAAAAGCCTCATTTAGTGGTGGGTTCCCCTACTCCATTGACCGGTTTGGCTTCGAGATAGAAGGTACTGAAATATAAGATGGAAGCCTATGTACAAAAAAGCAAGTAAGGGATTATGATATTAGGGTACCTGTGCTGCATTGCTGAATAAAGGCAGGATCAGTAACTGGTTATTACCCTACCCGCCTGGAAAATTTCAGGTATCGAAATGGGAAATACTATGAAGGTTTTGAATACCCTACGGATGATGATCTTTTACACAGGGTAGCATTAGGCGAAAAAGCATGGGCAACATTTGCAAGAAGCGAGATCGAGGATGATCTCGAGGATGATATTGAATGTCTGGGGCTCTATATTGTTTCGGTTAAGGAGAATAAGTATGGGGCACTCTGTTACAAGGTTATTAAAGATAATGCGTTGAAGTTGTCGTATTTGGCTGACAATAAGCAATATACTCAATTTTCCTAAACCAGATAGGCGATTGATTGATATTGATTTGGACATTGAGGCTGATGTCATCAAAGGTATCGTTTATGGATACCCATTCTATACCAAACCACCGTTACTGTATATAAGAGATCCGGGTAAAGAGTTGGAGGATGAACCCTTGGAGGTACTCCTGAAGATACTATCTACCCCTCCTTTACATGTTCCGGCGGTACCTGGGCATCCTCCGGAATAAACATTAGTTCTTCCGAAACGAAGCTCCTTTTAGGACCATCCTTTAGGTAGTATAAAAAACGGCTACCCGCTACAATAAGATCCAACCTGTAAGTATGTTTGCTTTAAAAGGCGTCGGTTGCACGTCTTTTAGAGTCACTATGCTTTTCTCTGGGTTGCAGCAGATAGAGGTACAGCCCATCCTCGGGTAGGGGCTTCTCTTCGGGATATTCCTCGCTTTTTGTGAGCGATACCTCATCGAGCTTGATCACCTTGTTAGGTTTCATACCGATCATGGCAGTCTTGGTATTATTTAGACTTTTGACGATGGTATAAAATGGTATAAAGGTGCTTTACCCAAATGGCACTAGACTCCCTAGAGACCAATTTCTGGGCATCCTGGGGCTTGAATAGCTTTTCCACAAGGGCTTTATTATAGCTTTCCACGAAGGCCGTGAATGTATAGTGGTACTTGGTGGTGGCCCACCTAGTTTCAACCCCCTTATCCTCCAGGATCTTCTTCACATCCGACTTGAACTCACTACCATTATCGCACTGAAAGTTTTAGGGTAATGAAGGGGTCCCGCTTTGTAAATATCTTTGATCATCTCAGCGACTTCGCTAGCTTTCTTGGTACGCAGGGGTCTTGCTACTTTGTAACACGAGGCAACGTCAATGCCTGTCAGAATATACTTGTAGGAGTTCCAATACAGCCGATCATGAGGCATATATAACAGATCGAATTGATGCATCTCATTGGGTCTCGTAATGGTAAAGTTTGGATAATCGATACGTTTTGGACCCTTGATATGCCGGAGCCATAAGAGTTGCCTACTAAGCCAATGAATTACCGGCTTTTTGGATAGGCCAATCTCCTTTGTGAGTAATTTGACGGCTTTCCGGCCGGTCCAGAGATGTTCCGGGGTATAGTAGATATTGCTCAGCCTTTCTGCTTCCTGCTCGGTAACGATATGTGGTGATTCTTCTGACATGTCTTTATTATATGTCAGAAAAAACGCACGTTGTTACATATACTTATAAGCCACGAAGCCCAGTAGGGATAGGGAGCCAAAGATTAACGTGAGTTCCCCATCTTGTTGGGTTTTTGAAGGGATGTAAAAATCCTTCAATTGTGGGCCTTTTTTGTCCGTGGCGATGTAGAACTAATACATAGAATCATCGAGCTCCTTAAGACTTTTTCCCGCCTTAAGTTGCTTCTCTCTTTCTGTCGCAAACCAGTCGAGTTTTTTCTCTCTATCCCGTATCCATTGGGCCTGGGCTGCATTGAGCTTTTCAACCGCAAGGTCATGCCGTTTACGTTCGGCCGCCCCATGCCCCCCAAGTTTAGAAAATAGATAATTTGATCCGCTGAACGCCAATGCGTTGATTGCCGCGCCTGCCACAATTACAGCGATCGTGGCCATTTATTAATATTCAACACGATTCAGCCTGCCGTCTAGGATGTTCAATTGAGCGTCTTGCAGGAGGTACACGTAGGCCATAAAATCCCCGGTTCCATCGGTTCTTTGGTGATATGTAGGCTGATCCCATCACTCAAGCGCTGCAAGGGCCTTCCACTACCATGTAGCACGTCATCGGGGGAGCTCCGGAAATCCACGAATAGGGGGTACCTCTCGTTAAAAAACTGCCCGATAGTTACATTACAGTTCCCGCGTCTGCCAAAAATGTTGACGATCTGTTTCAGATGATCCTTGGGAAGCATTGCACGAGAGTACAATTCGTTTGGCTCCCCTTCCACCGTCACGCTAATCTTCTCGATTTTTGGGTTGTAAAACGTTTCTTTAACACCGGCATAGGGTTTCACTTTTCTGGGGACCATAAACAATAAAAGGACACCCTTGAATGATTTTGATGGTAAGTCGATCTGTAAATTATAGCTTGTGTCGGCCTTTTTCATGGTAAGCACCTTCATTCTAAGTACCCTTTCATAGGGCAAGGCCAATCTTGCATACCTTGACATCATAGCGCTCGCAAGACCTTCATTAGTAATTTTATCAATTTCGAGCCTGATATTGGTAATTTTATACGCGGAGTCAGCTGCCTTAGCTGTTGTGCCGGAGCCCGTTCTGACATCCTTGATGACGTCACTGTAAGGCACGAAAGTGATGATGAATTGCAACCAGTCGTACAGGCCTGCTGGATAGAATGACATATCTCGGGCTAACTCGAACATCTTTCCAATGGGGATGCAAAAGGTGTTACCATAGGCTTTAACGATGGCTTTCTCTTCATCCGTTCCCACATGACTACTTGCCCCCACCTGCAGGGCTCTGATGGTGCCGTCATTCGGATTAATCCCCTCAAGAATAAGGTTATTGTTGCGCTCAAACTTGGATGGCCATAGATCTCGGTACAATGCCAGGATATTGTAATCTGATATGTTTTTAACCTCTCTGTTTTTTAGGGTAATACGTAGATTTTTCACCAGACTTTTCCCTATATTGCTGACTATCGTACGTGTTGTATTGGTTCCTGTTATTGCTAAATCAAATAGGAGCTTGAGACTACCCGGGATAATGACATCATTTTGTGGCATATTTGGAATGTCGACATATAGATCTTCTTTCTGGTCAATGGTTGATGGGGTATGTGAAATATGGACTCTTTGCCGGCGTCCCTTCATACCCCGGAGCTGTTTGCTTTCTGCGTAAGGGTCCATCAGTATACCGTATGCATTCATTATATATTTATTATATGGCTGTAAATAAAGATGGCTGATAATCCGATTTTTACAGCTGAGGAGGACATCGGTAAGCATGATGAGGATGATAAGTGCGACAAGGAGGATACGCAGCAATCAACGCAATTACCCGGAATATCCGGGACTTCAACGCCAGGGCAACAACAACATACCATGACGGGTATTGATACGGGCAGGGGGTTGGTAGTTCAGAGGGCCAATGAATTATATGACCAGATTAAAAAAGACCCTAGGATGGAATCGGTGGAGCTCCATGTAATCCCCTATGAAGATTTTCGCGTGGAGGGAAAACGTCTTTTTTATAAAGGTGAGGATATTACCGAAAAAATATACAAGGTTAGGGGTGGTGGCCTACGAAGCCCCGGGTCTATTATAAGTAATTTGGGGGCAGACCCCATACGTGACTTTGGATTTAAAACGTTTGTCACCACGCCCAACAAGATGGAGGTAGTCCGGAAGCTTGCGATGGAGGTTAATACTATTGTTAATGAGGGTGAGGAGGATCCCGGTGAGATAATTCAGATGAAAACTATCAATAATATCAGGAGAATTATGCATGATGTTGAGACCCTTACGGAGGAAACGCCTTTTTCCGATGCGGGAACCCTTACGGAGGAAACTTCATTTTCAGGCAAATTCACCGAGCGTGAATGGACAGGGCTTGATCTTGAACTCCAAACCTACCAAGGGAATATTAAAAGTCTGGAGAACAAAATAGCCTCATATAATGTAAGTATTAGGAATTCAGAGGATAGTATCAAAAGGATAAGTAATCAGGTAGATGCCGTTGGTGAGATCCATGAAGGCTCGAATGAAGCCATTGAAAAGCTTGAAAGGGGTATTAAGAGGATGAAGGAAGAAAGAGGTGTTTTGCAGGAGAAAGTGAAGGAGCTTAACCGTGATATTTACAGCCAACTGAGACATATTAAGGATACGCTGTTGAAGATCTTTGGGGATGATACAACTCTGCTTGAAAAATTGAAGATACTCTTCAAAGAGCAAGGCCTTACCATTGCAAGTGTGATCTCTGCTGTAGGTCTACTAATTTCCACCATCGTACTCTCTGTTACAGGGGGAAGCGCCGGGGGTGCTGTAGGAGGAAGTGCCGCAGGGGGTGGTGAAAAAGGGTACGTACAAAAGCAACTCGAGAGGCTTGGAAATTATCTCAAATATCTGGCGGGTAAAGCAGGTGCAGCATTGCCTGGAGTCATCGGTACGGTAGTCTTGTTCCTTCTGAGAGTGGTGTCAACTATCGTTACATATGCGGCTAAGCATCTGTACATGACAGCCGCTGCCGCCGTTGGATTTGTCGTGCTATACATTAAATAAGCCTTATTTTTTCAACCGAATATATGCCAGGATGATACCTACCTCTATAGTGTTTAATGAGGCCTTGGCATCCTCGTGTTGGTTTGACCCTCCTCCTCGCATACCTGATCGGGGGAGGGTGGCACCGCCCATGGCTTCTATCCCCAGCCCTGACGTTATAACACTTACGCCAAGCAATCCATGGTCGCAGAAGCGTACCCATGTATTATGCATTTCGAATTTTTTCGCCAATCTATTCCTCTTCATTATTTCATCCCTGAGATATTGTTCAATCTCCTCAATTTTTTTCAGCCAAAAAATTTGTCCCTCATCCTTATCAGAGCCTTGCGCGGGTGCACTCGGCAAACTCGGATAAAGTTTGCTGATATCACTCATCTTTATTCTATCAGAATGCACATTGTGATGTCAAAAACGTAAAACGTAACTTTCTTCTCGTGATGGTAGACGTCCGTTAGCAGAAACTCAAGACGGTCCGTGGACCCCTTTAATGGAAGGTATATAGGATTGTCCAAGGTCCAGGTTAACATATCTCTCCAGGAGTTTAGCTCCCGGGTAGGAAGTATGGCCAGAATCTTCGATTTTTTGCCATCAAATAGGCAGTCGTCTTCATCCAATTGTGGACAAGGGTCATAGCCGGAGCTTACCAAGTATGCCATCAAGCTTCCAACAAACTACCTTGATAATCCTGTTAGTGTGGGCTGGAAAGGGCAGGCGTTGGGCTATTGGAATATCCAGGTAAATTTTGCATCCCATTGTGCGACCACGGCATTAGGTATCTGTAGCAAACACATGACGGGTTCGGTACCCCTCATCAACTCAATATTCAAATTCCATGTCTATTACCACATGCGTCGTATCCTAGCAAGAATGAAGGTACCCATGCCGTATGACTATGGCTTCTCGCAGTATAAAAATCCCTACTCCACATCCGGATATGCACAGGTATGCCGCGAGTACGGTGCAGATCCGGATAGTCTGTACAAATTCAAAGCTGCCATGTCATCGTTGACAAATGGTAGATGGTGGCCGCAGGTCAACGGTGATTGGGCCAAGTACATCATGCCCACAAGCTAAGGCCTTACCTCCGAAGGGTTGACTAAGCTAAGCGAGAGTATCCGGGTTTACGTGGTTCTATTGCTGTGGTCTCAGGCAGGTGCCAAGGCATCCCTGATTGGCTCCAATGCAGATAACTGCACGGCAAGGCAAATTCTAGTACAGAAATTTGAGGCCATGGTCCAAAGGCAAGAGAATGTAAGCCATGACATTACGGAGTTTCAAAAGGTGTTGCAATATGCCCGGACCCCAGTGAATTTCGCTGTCATGCATCACGTGCACATGTTGCCCTCCGACATGAATCTGCGCATAGGAAAATTTGTCGGGTATAACAATAATATTTTGATTGCCCCTGCAAGTGCGATGATTGGTATTCAACTTGACCTAAATAACGCGAGTACCCCTGGCTTGTGCCATGGGGGTACTCGCGATTGCCGCCAGAATAGGGCAGGCAGGTCTTCGGAACGCTTCAAAACGTCTACGTGTTAAATCCAAAAAACATGAGGGTATAAGGCTGCTTGCGGAGGCGAAATAAAACTCGATTGTAGATCTGATCAGCAAGGCAATTGAAAATGGCGTTATCAGCGACCATGAGGATAGCCTAATATTAATATTTACCCACTTTAGTAAATTTGATGATATGTGATTAGCAAAAAAAGCTGAAATTAGCAATTGTTTTGATCAGTGTTGATCAAATATTGATTCTGTGTAACACTTGTGGGAAGTTTCATGTCAGCAGTAGGAATAGGGTGAAAGTGCTTTTTACAAGTCTGTGATCTGACATGAACAAAGTTTTATAAAATTTAAGATTGGGTGGAAAAAAAAAACGTTTCCGACCAGAAGCGCTACGGCCACATTTAAATTGTCGTTTAAGAGTGTATAATGTTATAATACCCCTGTCTGTTTGTGATCCAAGCATGGGAGCTGCGTGTAGCGATTGGCGAATGTTTTTGTTATTAGATACTCTTTACTCCACAAAAACGTCACTAAAAAGAAAGCACCCGTTTAATAAATTTATATATCGATACACAGAGATGACGGGGTAAATAGGGATGTTTACTAAACTGGTCAAAAGAAAAGACGGATAAAAACATTTTATAATTTCTAATTGTGAATGGTATGCTATTTTTAAATAAAATGATTGTAAAATGATATTCGAAGGGGTAGCTAATTAAAATATTTCGCTTAATAAAGAAGTGTTAATATGCCGAAAATGGAGCTACGTAGGTCTTTAACTAAGGAATAGGCCGTTTGAAATATCAAAATCTCAATTTCTTCTATATAAAAATAATGCCTGAAAATGCCCTTTTTAATTGCTTACTTTTATGTTCATATTGGAAGTTACAGTACGAAAAAAGATTCATTAAGCCATGAGTTGTCAGAAATTTGTGTAATAGAAACCTTCCAAGATAATATCGAACACAGTATGAAGTGAGCCATTCTTTCAAATTAGTTTCTTTCACTTCAAAGCTATAAAATTGATTGATCTTTGCGGTCAATTAATTACCATGTGAAATCTGTATCTATTAAAAACGAAGTATCTTATACAGTACTTTCGATGAAGCGGAAGATTTTACTTTAGAAAATTACTGATCAAGTTTTGATGTTAATGAGTATTGTTCGAATGGGCGCCCAACATATTGTTTAGATGGGCGCCCAAAATATTGTTCGGATGGGCGCCCAATATGTTGATTGTATTCTCACATGCTTGCTTTAGAAATATTTTTTTTAAAAATCATCATTTGATTGTAACGTCTTTCAACAGCTGGTAAAAGATTGCTAAATTAAAGTTAGAGCAATGGAATATAATCTAAGGTTTTTCGCCCGAAAACTGACCTTTTATGTATGTAATAAATTACGCGGTTTCATAAGAACGTAGAAGGTTAAGATTTTGCGAAGACATACTAACAACATACTCGAGTTGAAATCCTTTCTTTTTATTATTATTTTTTTTTTTTGATATCAAGACAACTTCACATTCTTTCTTTTTTAAACACTAAAAATAATTATCATAATTATTTAATCTACCCATATATTTCCCTATTTTTCAGAAAAACACAAATAAGAAGATTTGAAGCTGAAAAGTGGTAAAAATGCAGCCATCCAGCTTTACAGGTGTAAAAAGGCTTGATTTTACCTAAAAATTTTGAAAATCAGAGTATAAATAAAGCTTGGTTTTTACTACATGTATAAATAAAGCTTAGTTTTCACTACATGCTGTGTCTTAACACCAAAGGATTTCTAAGGTCAAAGTGGGAAGAAAATTAAAAAGCTAGTTCAAACCATTACAATGACGAAACTAAGTAACAACTAAACGATCTGTCCAATTAACCTATGTGGTTTTAAAAACGGTGTATTTAATTAACATATCAAAAGATCATTCCAAAGCGGAATATTTTTTCAAAGTTTTCATGAATGCAATTAGATATATCAAAATTGCAGTCCTATTCATGTTTAGCTAAAAAGGAAGTTATAAAAGTCATCTTCACTGGCTTGGAATTTGTTTTCTCTACAAGAGGCTGTTGTAAAAGCTGAACCGGATAATATATCATTGGGCTGAAGAGGTGAAAAAAAAAAACACCAGCTAAACTATGTTTTTGCTTAATAATGTTAATGAAATATTGTGTTGAAAGGATTCAGCCAGAAAACTTCCTTCTCGCTTGAAGAAGCATAGCGAGGGTTCCAGGCTAAAAAGAAGTAGAAATGTTTAATTGCTAGATTGGCAGTCGTTGCTGTTTTTATTATTTACTTGGTTGACGAATTGTTTGTTCTTTTTTTCTATATTTCTCAGTTTGTTTGTTTCATCTTTTGTCTAATTGCTTTACCTCAGGTAATTTTAGATTAATATCCGTGAAGCTGAAAAACAACTATGGAAGCAAGCATTGCAAACATAATATTTATTTCCTCTTGTATGGCTCTTTTTTTCTCAGCAGGTACATCTTTTTTTTCTTCTCCAATATTAATTCTACGACTGATTCCATTTACTTGAAATGGGTAAGCAAGAAAGAAGGCTGGTGGTTACTTCTTAATCGCCCCGATCTACAGAACTGTAAAATGTGAACAAAACATTTGATTGGCGGAGACTTGTCGCATGTTCTCGTTGTTTGAAAAAACAAAATGATAATAAACGTTCTCAAAAGCAAACTTTAAATATTATTCGCTGTAAACTTAAAGGTTATTAATTTATTACTAACAAATTTCTCTCTCAAAAGTTTGTTGGGAAGAAAAGGGAGAAGGGAGGAATAAGGCACAACGGGTTTTTCCTTTTGACAATTGTTACTCTATGGCACACAGCACGTTAGCCTATGGCACAAACACATAAGAAACGCAAAAGCATCAATTTCTGAGCCTTTTCTGAGTGGACATTATGATCGTAACCTTGTTTTTCACATTTAAAAAGTTTTACGCGGCACGGAACGGACGATAGCAGAACAGAACAAAAAATGTTTTACTGGTAATTTTCATTTTATAATACTACCCACATTTTGATACAGAAAGTATATACACTTTGTGCATTTTTCACGAAATAAAATAAGCTGATTGGCTAACTAATTTTCTAACTGTAGTTTCTGTACACAACGCAGAAAAAAGTAAAACTTTGCCCGGAAATGGACCAGAAAATTTTCCATTTACGTGATATAAACATTTTAAGTACGCATGCTCAGAAGCCTTGCTTTTCCTTCCCGTACCGCTCTGCGGAAAATATTCCTGCACTAAAAAACAGCCTTTAACTTGTGAATAATAAACTCGTGAATAATAAACTCGTGAATAATAAACTCGTGAATAATAAACTCGTGAATAATAAACTCGTGAATAATAAACTCGTAAATATTAAACTTGTGAATAATAAACTCGTGAATAATAAACTCGTGAATAATAAACTCGTGAATAATAAACTCGTGAATAATAAACTCGTAAATAATAAATTCGTGAATAATAAACTTGTGAATCAACATACCACGCGTATTTTGATTTATTGCTCTATACTTTTGGTGCCGGCGATACACGAGTCGATTAATTGCTTTCGATTAGTTTCTTCTATAAAAACGTTTCTAATTACTTTTTCTTTTTAAGCCAATAAAAACGCTTTATTTTATACTAGCAAATGCGCAAAAAGGGTTTTAACAACAATTATAAAACAACAAAAGAAAAAAGTAACAACAAGAGAAAAAACATGACCAACAAAAATGATTTTACAGAAGAGTTCATGGTATAAGGAAAAAAGTTTGTGGAATGTGGTAATGAAAGTGGAAGTTTCTCCTTTATGTGCACAATCTTTTTTTTGTGTGTGTCACCTTTCTCAAGGTCAAGAAGATGGTTAGATAAATACGTCTGGGCTCTTACGTAGAAAGAAATTCGCGCAGAAGGGTATCATATACCTCAAATGTTATTATTTCTGAGCCATCTCTATTATAAAATAACAACAGCTGTGGCATTATTCTCTTTTTCACTGTCTGAAGACATGTTGTTGAAAGACATATTTGCTCTCACCTTTTAAATCAGCAACTTTCTGTATGCGCACCATGCATTCTACTATGTCGAAAGCAATTCATTGACTTGTGTATTGCCGGCTTTAGCTATATTATTATTCGTAGGTACATGTTTAAATTTGAAGTTCGCTTGCCAATCAAAACAGTTGGAGTTAAGGTGCCCAAAAGATACAGTGATATTTATAACAAGTGCCGCATATGGTCGTTCGGGTTACTTAGCAACACATGTATGTCGTGGGTGGAACCGGCATCAAAATTTAAATTGTCGAGCACTAAATTCTTTCCAAATCGTTTCTGACAGATGCAAAAGTCGTCAATCATGCATTGTTCCAGTTTCTAATAGTATCTTTGGAGACCCGTGTCCTGGCACTCGTAAATTTTTGGAAGTAAAATATAGATGTCTCAAAAGGTAGGATTTCCATGTTTATTTCGATGTAAGTATATATTGATTGGCAAAGAAACCAATTGAAACAACTATTTATGGAAATTTTTTGTTAAAAACCCCTTTTTTGTGTTCTTCAACAGCAGTTTTCCATTGTGTTATTGTGAATATCATTCAATTTAAGTTCGAGTGTTACCACACTGATGCAAAACGACCTCAACACTGATCCCGACCTTCAATAAATTCAGATCAGAACTCCTTTTTTCCTCACTTAATCTTTACCAGTTATTGGAATTTACCTCTTCTTGTCTCTAGCAATGAGGTTCTCGAATACAATGTTTTTAAACTTTATCGGCCCAAACTATGGCGGCGTTAAGTGACGTTTTTTAAGAAAAATGTGATTAAAAGCTTAAGCAGAACCAATCTTAAACAGTTTTACTTGTAGGGTGGTGGCTTGCGAAGGTGAAAGAGCACATCTGAAGTGTCCATCTAGAAGTAGAATAGAATTTTTCCATGCAAACTTTGGACGGCTGTCATCAGAAATTTGTCCAGGTCTAAACTCGAATACTACAACGTCGTGTCGGTCTGGAATACGATGGCTTTTGACACGTCAGTGTCCATCAAATAAATGTTTGTTGGAGGCAACGGTTGATAAATTTGGAGACGCATGCCCAAATGTTTCACAATATTTAGAAATTCATTACGCATGCCGGTGAGAATTTTTGTTACAGCTAAGAATATAATATGTCCTAAAAACTGCATAAAATTTAAATATTTAGTGAATAGAATTTTTACTATAAAACTCAGTATCAAATTCCCCCAGGAAAAATTTGCTAAAGATTAAAATATTAACTTAGTGCTATTATATTAGTATAATATTGCAGAAGTTAGGCTTGTACTTATAATAACATAGCTACGAATATATTACTTATTGTTTCCAAGAAACCTTAACATCAAAACATCCAAATCTATATAAAAAAATATTCTAAAAAGAACCTACACCAAAAAATTACAATTCTTGCTTTGAAATGTTGTATATTGGTATTGTCACATGTCTAGTAGGAGTAAATAGCTTTAATGTGAGAGAATAATTACTGAGGTCCTTTAAGAAAATCAACAAAAGTAAAAAATGACAGTAAACTTTAATAATAGTACTAAATTTCCTTTTTGCTTTAAGGCTTATCTCCCGCAAAAAAAAACAAGTTAATTTCTTATAAAAGAGCTTAGACAGATGTCTTGGAATTATATATATATATATATATATATATATATATATATATATATATATATATATATATATATATATATATATATATATATATATATATATATATATATATATATATATATATATATATATATATATATATATATATATATATATATATATATATATATATATATATATATATATATATATATATATATATATATATATATATACCTATTTGTAGTTTATGGCGACATTGCGTACGTCAAATATAATGTTTTGGACGACCATGAACATAAGGCGACGTTTTTGAGTCACCCATTAATTTTAAACATTATTTTTCACAAAAGCAACCATTTTTATCACAACAGTCATATGCTGCCAGAAACCCCTATGCATCTGGCTGCTTTAATGGTACAGTTAATGGCCACACATTATTTTGTTCTTTTTTAATGACAACTTTTGCTTTACGCTGTGTATATTGGAAGGTTGTGAAAAATATAGTATTTAGGTCGACAAGCATATTTTTTGCAATATTTATGTTCTTTAGCTGTATATCTCTATTGACCATAATTGAGCAAATAAAGAATGCTAAACTACATCGCGCTATCAATCATTTTGATGTCATTTTTGTAGTAGTAAATAATAAACTGAGATATACATTTTATAGGGTCCCTAGTTTTTACTTTTTTTAAAAAAGTTGGAATTTTTTGCAAGAAAACTTTCCGCATCAATTGTCTTCTTGTTGATAACATGTTGGACGGTATTTTCTTAATTCTCCGACAATGTTTGATTTGTATGATATATATATATATACATATATAAAGTTTCGGGTGACATATTTTTTTCTTATATAGAACTTGATAAAACTATAATTAAATTCCTTGATCTGATTACAAACTGAAGAAAAATTTACTTATATACCATATACCATCAGAAAAAAGCAAAGTTGTCATCGCAGCCGAGCATTCCAGCCAGACACTGTGGAAAAATCAAACACGTGTAATTGTTAATCGCGATACTCCAAAAAATAGCATTACTGTTAATGCTGTCAATAATGACGTAAATACACAAGGGAATACGTCACTAGTGATAACAACAATGGTATTTTGAACGCAAAGACAAAATATAAAAACTAGTTAGTACTTTAAAAGGAAAATTTCCTTCTCTACGCAGGAGAGTAGTAAGTTGCTCTCCATTTCCATGGGAGGGAGCGTAGTATCAACCAAGGAAATGTTGCATGCGTTGTAAAGACACGTTTAAAAGGGACGTTTTTAAACTTGCATGATCTCGGTTTGTTGAAAGAATCAAAGGCAGTCGTCCTTTACCAAATCACAATTACAACATTTAACAACCAAAGACGAACGCAACGGTTGTTCCTCATGCTATAAAAGTTGACACAGATTCTCTTAAATACGCGTTCTTAAAAAAATATCTATAAAGGTAAAAGAAAGGCAAAGATCAGAAGCAATACTTGGAAGTATTGGAAAAAATTAACGACGCACGTTTCGGTGTTTGCAGATCAAAATTCTCAGGTACAAGGAAAACTCGGCCAACAAGGTCGGTTGGAGGGCATAACTATTTGAAATCCGTGTTCCATGGTTAAGCAAAACAGTTAACGCAAGACGTCCTTGGTTACAGTTTAAATTAAACTTTGCTACAGTTTTTAAATCATGATTAAATCTGTCAACCGTGAATTTGCTATACTTACTTTCCATTAAGAAAATGTTTTGTTGTCTATTTTTGTTAGTCAACATATTACATTCTCTAGGGATCTGCGACGATTCAAATTTTATGTCGTATCGAATAGTCCAGCTAATGTATTTAGTCTCATTCAACCTCGATCCCAAGCGATCTTGTATCTTTTTGACACTTTGACACCGTCCCGGATTTCAGACAGATACAAGATCCCCTAAGGACAAAGTTGTATCTAGCAATCTTTGGATTATGACTAAACCTTAATTTTTACCTTTTGACAACAAATGAGGGTTACAAATACATGACCTCCACTGCACATTAATCGCTCAGAAAATTTATTATGGTGCTTACAACAAAATAAGAATGACTTAACTAGATGTATCCTTCTTTGCTGAAAAGGTGGTTGTTCTTTTAATTATGGGTAAAAATTGTTTTTTACTACGTGTAACACGAAGGGAAACTGTTAAAGTTCTTTCCAAACTTTGCAACGCTCCCTGATACTAATTTTTTAGCTATAGATTCATGTGACTATTCAAAATCAAACGATTGTTTGTTGCGATTGGTAAATAAATGTATTTTCTTCTGTATTTAAAAGCGTTAAAAGGTTGTCGTGTAGGGCTAATGCTGTAGACATATTGTATTTTAGCATGACTGAAAAATTTGGTTTATCTCTGAATTCTCGAAATCCTTTTGGGTGTATGTGGATAAATGTTAAGTTTCTTGCCTCCGAAATGGAAAACCAGTTCGTTTTATAGGCCTAGCCAATAATTTTTCGTCTCCTAAAAAGTAAATTGCCACCTTCCGTAAGCTCTTGCGTGGATTCTATTTTTTTATTACTTTGCACAGGATTGTTTTGTGTTACAGCAGCCAGCGCCAGCAACAAATTTAAGTATTTAGAAATGGAATGTATGTGTTATTAATAATTATTAACTTCATTGTTATATTTCTTTAGGTAGCATTTTCCAGCGAGGCATATTAAAGAAAACAGAATCAATTAAAACCCTCGTTTAAGCAGTCTTGCCACTTCTTTTGCAGTGGTGATCCAATCGGCGTTTGCTCAGTTCACGTTAAGTAAATATAAGCCTGCTTGGAAAAAGTGTATGAGATGGTCACGATCATTTAGCAGATCCGTTTTTTATGTGTCTTTATGTTATCGGTTTGTTGAAAGAAAATTTTTCCGCATTTTGTTGCATTCACTGGGGTCCTAATTCAGCGGAAACCAAGTCCAACTAATCAAAATTTCGTTCAAAACCAAGAATAACTCTTAACTCCACAAATACTAACCCAAATAGTGATTCTATGCGATTATACTAACAATTTTTTACATCTTAGATTTATAGTGATGTGCTATTAGAATTTGCAGAATTCTACGAATTGGAGAGTTAAAGTAACTGAAGCTATAAGACATCCAGCAAGAACACAAAGGTATTAAAATAAAAGTCCCTCAATCTCAAACAGCTAAAGCATCTTATAACAAAAGGCAAAAAACACTGGGAACGAGGGTGGCGAAACTCCATAAAAGAAGTATTTTCTAATGTCATTTTGTTCGAAATTAAGTGCCAATTATATTTTTTTCTTTCTTTTTTGGAAATAAAAAAGCAAGAAGAAATTTAACCATTAAGAAACAATTTCATGCACTACTTTAGTTCGGAAAATACTTTATTTTGAGAAAGCTTAGAAACATTACAAAGTGAAGTAAATGCTTAAAAATCTGTCCCAAATAAAAACGTCAAAACGTTGCAGTTCACAATGCCAAGTGAAAGATAAAGTAAAATGTCGGAAAAAAGGGGGCACTTTTTTTCCATAAATGATTGTTTCTTTTCATCATTTTAAGAAGTTTTTCTTTTTTCGTAATTTCTTTCACTTTTTACTCCATTTCAATTATTATCATTCTTGTGACTTTCTACTTTTATAATATCAGTCAGGAATCTACATCCCCCGAGAAAGAGTTGTAAGTCATAGTGAAACAAAATATATTAAGGTCCTTTTTTGCAATTTTGGCCCCCTCACCCTAAATCGTTATCTGGCGGCCCTAAATTATCACTATAGAAAAAGTAAATTTACGATAAAAAGTACATATACGATAAAATCGACTTTATGGTTTTTTTATTTTTTTATTTCTTGGAAGAGGAATAAAGGAAAGGACTAAAGAGCAATATTTTGCACGAAAGCGTACGACTTTCATAACAAAAAATGTATGTATTACTTTTTTTTGCGAAAACTAAAGAAAAAACATGTTGAAAACTACCTGCAGTTCTTAAAAATTTGAGCTGTGATAAATCTTTATTTTGTTCAGCGCTCTTATTGAGGTTTAATAAAAAAAATTTGAGCTCTGACCATGGAAGAAAAGTAGGGTTACTGCCAATAAATACTTTGTTTTTATGTCGTTAGGCTAATTATAAGAAATTGAGTAATATTATTAATGCCCATAGTCAAAGCCTTTATTATGCGTTATTTTGTGTTTATCATGTTTAATTTTTCGACAATGTCTGCACCAATATTTACTACGTTAACATCTTAAGGAGATAATACTTCAACAACAACGGCCACAACATTTCTATATAATCTGCATCCACCGCAATTTTGGGTTAATAAAAAACTACAGGCTGCAAGTTTGAACCATCACCTCTTCAGAATAACAGCAGGGACATCCAGTTAACGCAGCTTGAACCATTGATTTCTGTATTCCTATACCTCTGGGCGTTAAGGTCAAAGACCCTGACATCGCAGAATACCCGTTGGCCAGGAATCCAGAAACCAAGTGCGCTAACATCTAATCGAGCTTCATTGGATGTGATTGCACTTTTCTGGTCAAAGCGTTCGTTTTGTAGTGGAGCAAGCAACGGTTTAATTCGTACGTCTCTACAAACTTCTTTCAAAAGCTGAGCAGTTACATCACGTATTTGTTTACGTAAATGCATCTCTGTATTGTTATTCTTCAATGAAAAAATCCGATTGCAATATCTTCATCTATTTACGTCTTTGTATTTCCGGGAAACACCAGGCTCGCCAGACAAACAATCTCTAACAACTAGGTAGTGAGGAACAGCACAATCCAAATAAATTGGTGAGATTTCTTTTAATTAGATTAGACGGTTGAGTGTCAAGTGTAGTTTGAAAAACTTCTGGGGTTTATAATAAAACTTGCCATGCCAAATATAACAAGGCGATATTGTCGATGGATTGTTCTTTTTTTGCGAAAAAAAGAACGAAAAGTAACAGAGACACAATCTTGGTATTTGCATTTTTTAGATATTTGATATTTTTTTTGTCGTAAAGTAAAAACTTTTTGACGTGCGCATTTATATTTGGAGTGAAATATTTTCTTGTAATTGGTCTGGTATGGACCACTGTAACTGATGGACCATTGGAAAAACAATTAAAAATTTTTGGACAGGGCACTAATTACTAAATAAGTATTAAGGAAGCCTCGTTCGCAGGAAATTTTCTACCGTCCTCATATATCGGAAAAAAGAAAAGTAGCCCTGGGAACGAGTCATAACGTTGATTAGGCTTACATAGAAGTAAGATTTTACTGTGGTAAACTGTCGTGGTCAGTACGTGTGCGGAGTAAAATTTCAATAAATCAATTTAAAATGGCAAGAATTTGTTTCAACAATTTTTTTAGTACATCTTTTTCTTTTGAGTTTCTGTGTTTTTAATTTATTGTCTCTCTTTTTTTCATTACTTTATGTTTCGTAACTTCCTTTCCCTCTGTATATTTCTTTCATTTTGAAGATTTTTAGAACACGTTTGTGAAGCAGGTATTTAATTACAAATGCAATACTAAACAAGTAGAAAGTATGCGGCAAGTGATAAGACACCCGCTATTAATGTACACACTTAGTTACTGATGTCTCTCGAGTTGGAATGAATAACTTGACAAAGTTGATCCATGGGTGGATTTTTAAATAGGAGATCGCGCAGTCACCGCCGAGGAAGACCGAACTCTTTAACAATCGGCTGCCAATGATCATCTCCTTGCTGAAAAAAATGTCTTCAGCAATGTATCATCAAAGCAGGGTCGATTCGAACTACGAAAACACCCTACGAGAAAAAAAAACGAGATTTGCAAGCAAACTACCCTGGCACAAGAAAAAAACCATCTGGGTACCGGGAAATCTCGGCTTAAGCTACGATTACATGTATACTCTTCAGCGCTGCCCCCGAGATATAGTTTGTCTGATAACTGAGACATATCGGGAGCCATGTTGTATACATCGCCACAGCATGAAATAGATCGATAGATCGGCTGTTCTAATAGGACCTCTTATTAGAACAGCCGATCTATCCCGGCTTCCGAGATATCTCAACAACTGGGAAGAATACGGATCATATAATCAGCTTCTAAGAAGCGCAGGAAACTAGAATGATTATAAAAAAATACTTTTAAAATATCCGACCATGTTTTTTGTAAAACTGCCGATTAGAGGATCCTGGTCAAATTGTGCTGTAATAATATTTATTAGCTTTTCAGCTTGAAAGGTTTTTTACATACTATGCTGGGGTGTTTTAAAAAACAAGAGTAGTTGCGAACGACCTACAATAAACAATAATAATAAAAAAAATTTATTCAAAAATATAATACATCAAAGACGTTTTAAAAGTAAATAAGTAATTTAAACAATATTGTTATATAGATACGATTAGTGTGTCTGTAGGTCTGTAAGAGGCAAAATGGATGTTTATTTTCACTTGATGGAGCCGAAAAATGCGTATCTCAAATGTTAATTGACAAGCTCAACGTTGCGACGTCAAAAATAATAATTTAACGTAAGTATCTAATATTAAAATTATGAAGCGATTACAATGTACTTAAAATTTTGAGGCCAAATAACCCAGAACCGAATAGGTGACGTCAGTGATTTTTCACTGCCTAGGTATCTAGGGACCGCATGGGACCAATTTTGGTAAGTTTTCCAAACCTCCCCTAATCCGTTTTTTGAATAGACAGGTTGATGACGTAATCAAAAATCCTTTGAGCCACAATATTTCTGCAACCACTTGTCAAAAGTGCATGTTCTTGTACATTTTTTTAATCAGCTTTAAATATTTATCCTTAGGCATTCGTTAAAAGCATATTAATGATTCTATACGTTATTGTGATCAGCGTTTCATATTCTACAATAAGTAAACAAATTTCTGAAAATTTTTTTTGCGTGTATTGAAGGTTTCTTGCAAACGTCATCAAAACTTAAATGATGGTTTACTTTTCCATATTTCCTACTGAATTTAATTTTTCCACAAGCCTTATCGACTAGTTTGTTTATATTGAAGGCATCAACTGTGTCAGCTCTTCATACTTTGTACTCTATAAAATCTGTTTTTATCTCATAGAAATATTAAACACATAAATATTAGTAAAGTTCGTGTAACCATAGTTTTGAAGTGCCATCTATGATAGAAAGTCAGTGCATGATCAGTTATAACGCGAAATGAGAAATTAGTATGTAGTAAAATTCATGGTTACATCATCAAAATTAACCTGGATATATCCAGGCTAAAACATCATAGTTGGACCATAGATTTATTTTTTTCTAACTTACACGTGGTACATCGTATGTGCTAAACAAGTTTTTAAATGCAGTGACGAAGACAGAGATAACGTGTGCACCCCGACATTAGCCAATTTAAAAAAGTTCAATCTGTTGGCACTTGTTTATCTTATGCTGTTTAATTCGACATTTTGAAACATTTCTTTTGCGTGACATCTTTCTTGAAGACTTTCGTTGTAGTTTAGGGCGACAATATTTGAGTCAGTGTAAATCCTAAATAAACATTCTATTGAATTTCTGTTTTTCTTATGTAGTTAACAGCGACAGTTTCAAACATTTTTTTTTATGTGACATCTTTGTTGAAGACTTTCGTTGTAGTTTAGGGCGACAATATTTGAGTCAAAAATTTGTAATTTTTAAAGACATTCTATTGTCCTTTTGTTTTTCTTATGCAGTTTACGGCGACAGTTTGAAACATTTTCTTCATTGTGACATTTTTGTTGAAGACATTTGTTGTAGTTTAGGGCGACAATATTTGGGTCAAAAATTTGTAAATTCTAAATACACATTGTATTGAATTTCTGTTTTTCTTATGCAGTTTACGTCGACATTCGGAAAACATTTCTTCATTGTGACATTTTTGTTGAAGATTTTTGTTGTAGTTTAGGGCGACAATATTTGAGTCAAAAATTTGTAATTTTTAAAGACATTCTATTGTCGTTTTGTTTTTCTTATGCTGTTTACGTCGACATTCGGAAAACTTTTCTTCATTGTGACATTTTTGTTGAAGACATTTGTTGTAGTTTAGGGCGACAATATTTGGGTCAAAAATTTGTAAATTCTAAATACACATTGTATTGAATTTCTGTTTTTCTTATGCAGTTTACGGCGACATTCTGAAAACTTTTCTTCATTGTGACATTTTTGTTGAAGACTTTTGTTGTAGTTTAGGGCGACAATATTTGGGTCAAAAATTTGTAAATTCTAAATACACATTGTATTGAATTTCTGTTTTTCTTATGCAGTTTACGGCGACATTCTGAAACCTTTTCTTCATTGTGACATTTTTGTTGAAGACTTTTGTTGTAGTTTAGGGCGACAATATTTGGGTCAAGAATTTGTAAATTCTAAATACACATTGTATTGAATTTCTGTTTTTCTTATGCAGTTTACGGCGACATTCTGAAAACTTTTCTTCATTGTGACATTTTTGTTGAAGACTTTTGTTGTAGTTTAGGGCGACAATATTTGGGTCAAGAATTTGTAAATTCTAAATACACATTGTATTGAATTTCTGTTTTTCTTATGCAGTTTACGGCGACATTCTGAAAACTTTTCTTCATTGTGACATTTTTGTTGAAGACTTTCGTTGTAGTTTAGGGCGACAATATTTAAGTCAAAAATTTGTAATTTTCAAAGACATTCTACTGTCCTTTTGTTTTTCATATGCAGTTTACGGCGACAGTTTGAAACATTTTCTTTTGTGTGACATCTTTGTTGAAGACCTTCGTTGTAGCTCGATGCAAAAATATTCGAGTCAAAAATTTGTAAATTCTAAATACACATTCTATTGAGCTCTGTCTGCACTTAGACCCCAGGCGGGCAATATTTTGCGGTGTACAGCCTTCATTTATTTGTCACATCAGAATAGAAGGGGACGTCATGAACCAGAAGTCTGTAAAAAGAAAATTTAATGCCGATAGCGTAGTTAGGAGATAAATTTCGTCTAATTTGTCTATTATAGCCCATTTAGGCGAATTAGTTTAATTTGCAGTTGTCCCTAACTTGACGTAGCAAAAGAATATAAAAAAATGAGAAGGTAGCTAGCCTTTAAGTATGTTTTAATAATTTATTTGTAAAAAAAAACACTACGTTGTTTCATTTAAGGATACAAACAATCTTATTTTCATACCTAAATAATTACCACTACTTTTGAATAATTACAAAATAATAAATAATTAGCTACCACTAGTTTTCTTTAATATGACTTCCCATAGCTACTTGTCGTCATGATCAGAGAGGTCCAATCGGGATGAAACATTTTCAGTTAAGAGAGGAGTGACAATATGGGTGCGGTATGATAAAGATTCATCTATGAACACAACACGTATTTAGATCAAATTTTTATGTGTCATTGCCATGTGGAACTGTCACATATATGCCAAGCGCTAAATTAGGCAACAATTTTACAAAACAAACTTTCAATAAAACCATACATGATTTAAAAGATGTCAAAATTATTTTTTTTATAAAAATGTTCATTATATATAATGTATATAAATATGAATAATGTTTATTTTTTAAATATTTGTGAGTTTTGGTTCTCAGGATATTAAAGATCAAAGTAGTACCTATGGTCGCTACCATGACAAAGTCAGTTGGGACTTTAAAATACTAACTTGTGTGACTTAAACACCAAACACCAAAAATTTGGAAGGATACATAAAATTTGCGATTTTTCTTTTCTGTGGAAAAACAGTCTATGAAGATGGAAAATTAAGCTCTTAAAAGATTTTACTAAATTTGAAAGAGATATGGCTTAAATCCACAATTTTTGACAATGCATATTCCAAAATTTTCCCTAGCAACCGGTTGTATATTGTGGTTGCTAGGGCGTTTTTCCCGTATTCCCTCGTGATTTCGCGCTGATTTTTTCGATAATATATAGATAAACAAGATAGCTGTACAGCTATGAAGCTGTGGAACCAATGTTATGACGGAGCTGGGTTTTTTTGTTACTCTAGGATACACAAAGCCTATTTCTAATCATCGACGTATCGCAAGCCAATAAAAAACTTAAGTCCGCTTGGCTAGCATTTGCAACAGGTGATGCTAGACTAATTACTAAATATCGTTTTTTAAACCTTCTCACAAACGCAAGACTGAAATATAATGAAATAAAGTTACATCATTTTTTGAGTAAATAAGGGTTCTAATAAAAGTTGTACCAGTAAAAGCATGTTTAAATAAAACAAAATCCATGCATAGGGGCTAGATTATGTCAATAAAATAATGCAGCACCAAGAAAACATTAAGCATGGAAGATAAGAAATTCATTAAAGCAACAAAAGGTTAGCATTGCAATTTTGGTTGACCACATAGTCCAGTTAAACCATTTCGCACAACCAGTGTGGAGTGCTTCCAGTAAAACACTTAGGGAGGTCTGCTATAGCAAAAACTATCAGACGACATAATTTATTTCACTTAATCTGTTTCCCTATAAAGGTTGCAAAACTAATGTTAAACAATGACCGGTCAAGCAGTCAATACAATAAACCACATTGACCATCAGGATACAGGTATATGTGTTACACATCCAATGAGAAGCCCTTTTACAAATGCACCCATGTAACTTCAGATCAAATAAAATAATAAACAGGCTACATCATCATCATCATCATTCTCGGCTTAGCGTCCGTTTTCCATGCTAGCATGGGTTGGACGGGGTATATTAATGACCCTCTTCCAATCTGATCTAGACTGTGTTAGATCTAAACTCAACTTCCTCTGTATCAAGTCTGCCCTTATAACCTCCTGCCAAGTCTTTCTCTGTCTGCCTCTGGGCTTTGCCCCAGGAACTATCAAGTCTCTACACTTTCTTACCCAATTATCCTCCTCCATTCTTTCCAAGTGCCCCAGCCAATTCAATCTTCTTATCTGGGTAACATCTTAAATTCTACGGAGACTTGGCCTGCTTCTTAGCTCATCTGAACTCTTTCTGTCTCTCAGACTGGCGTTACACATCCACCTAACCATTCTCATATCATTCCTTTCTAAACGGTCAAGATCTTCCTGCTTCACTGCCCATGTCTCACTACCGTGCAACATAACACTTCTTACACAGGCCTCATACAACCTACCTTTTACCTCAATTGACAGGACTCTGCTAGTCAACAAAGGAAGTAACTCTCCGAACTTTTTCCAAGCAGAACCTATCCTGCAAGTAACACTTCTTCCAACACCCCCTTCACTGCCCAAAATATCACCTAAGTAACAGAAGTTCTCAACTATCTTTAACGAGCCACTGTTGTACATCATTAAAGCTGGAAATACTTCATTCTCTATAATCTCACCTTTGCAACGCTTGCATACAAACTGTATGTCAGCTCTTAACCTTCCACTAATACTACTGCACTTCTTATGCACCCAATGCTTGCAAGTCTGAAAAAAAATTGAGTTACTACCAACCCCTTTCCTGCAAACTCCACAAGGCCACTTTCCAACTACAAGGTCACACTTGGCTGCAATGCTACTAATCATGACTTTAGACTTTGCTGTGTTTACCTTTAGCCCTTTCTCTTCTAGTCCTTTCTTCCACTTCTCAAACTTTTCAACTAATTCTTCCATCGACTCTGCTATGAGAACCAAATCATCTGCATACAATAACTCCCTTGGACAACATGTTCTGAACTCCATCGACAGCGCTTCTAAGACTAGAATAAACAACAAAGGACTAAGTACAGAACCCTGATGTACACCAACATTTACACTAAATTTATCACTAAGTGAATCGTTAATCCTGACAAGACTTCTAGCATTGCTGTACATAGACTGTACCATCGTAACTAGCCACTCATCCACACCTAATTTTCTCATAGCCCACCAAATAACTTTACGTGGCACTATATCAAAAGCTTTCTCTAAATCTACAAAGGCGAAATAGAGATTCTTTCTCTTTTCCTTTTCATACTTTTCCTGAAGCTGTCTGAGTAAAAATATTGCATCTGTAGTGCCACGCCCTGGAACAAAACCAAATTGCATCTTATATATATCAATTCTTTCTCTAAGTAACTTACCAATCACTCTTTCAATAACTTTCATTACTTGATCAACCAACTTCAAACCTCTATAGTTACCCCTTTCTAATGCATCACCCTTGCCCTTGAAACAATTCACTATTACACTCGACTGCCACTGACTCGGAATAGCACCATCCTTTATAATCTGGTTAGCAAGACTTGTAATAAGCTCAACTTCAATATATCCAGATGCTTTTACCATCTCTGCAACAATACCTGATACTCCTGCAGCCTTGCCAATCTTCAATTTCCTAATAGCCTCCACTACCCATTCTGTCTTGATCTGCATAGCTGGCCCTTCTACAACATCATCATCAGACAAATTATCCTCGTCCCAATCAAACTCAGTGTTAAGCAACCTCTGATAATGATTCTTCCTAGCTACCCTTTTCTCCTCCTCTGTGCTAGCCAAAACACCTTCATCATTACGTATACACTTCTCACCTACAACATCTTGACTAGTCTTTTTCATTTGCTTTGCTATCTTGAATACCTCATTGCGCTGGTCTTCCCTTCTTAAAACATCTGCAAATCTGTTTCTCTCTGCTTCTGATTTTGCCTTATACACTGCTGTACGAGCGCGACGCTTAGCTTCTAAGTAAATATTTTTACTACCACCTAACTTCCACTCTTTCCAAAGTTTCCTCTTTTCCTTTATACACTGGTCAACATCATTATTCCACCATCGGGTCTGTCTATGTCTAGCTGGTCCTTTCGACCACCCACAGGTATCATCAGAAGCTTCTAGAAGACAATTCTTCAAAGTAGTCCAAGTACTTTCAACATTGTCACTATCACATTGACCATTGTGGGCTAACTGCTGAACTTTTGCACTAAATTGTCCTGCTACAATCTACAGTCTGTCGTATACAATGCAAATTAATTACCTCTCACAGACAAGATTGAATATATATACTGTACACGCTGTTTTTTATAAGAAACCAGTTTTGGCTACTGAGGCTCAAGTTTTTTATTTTTTTCTGATTTTGAGGCTAAAAGTTTCTTAACAGTTCTTAATTTTGACAACATGGAAGTAGATGAGCTTACCAACGATGGAAACATTTTTGACCTATTTCATTACAGTTCAAATGATTTTGTTTGTTAAGTGATATATACTAGTGCTGTGTTAGTAGTATGAGTATTGCTTTCTGATAATTCATATCGGTTTTGGAAATGAAGGGTTGTTTCTCTCTTAATATATAGTTCTAGTTTTGTCTGCTATTTGACCAATTAAAAAAGTGCTAAGAGCTCACTGTAATATTTTCTGTAATAGTCTATGGTCTGGAGGAGTTTGAGGTACTGAGCCAAACTAAGTTTCTTAATATTTTCAAATTTTGAGCCTCTGGTTTCTTGTAAGCGTGTTTCTTACATAAAAAAGTGTGTATCACAAAAAACAGGTTCTATTTGAGCTTACATTGAAAATACTTTATTTATAGCATAACTAATAAAAAATGAGCTTTTGGTGCTTGTTTTACAGAGGAAAAATTAAACAGGCTGGCAAAATTGTAGAACCCCTCCTGTTTAGTCACTGAGCAGCATGCTCAATAAATACGTATTTTATTCAAACTGGTATAGCCGAATTGTCATTTTGTACTGAGGACGCCCGAAAAAGGGATGGCAAGTCTAAAAATATCTGAGCCAACCCTTGTTTCATGGGTTGAAGGCTAGTCCAATAGAACGCCCTTTCAGACATGGTCCGCAGAAAATTTCTACAAATCCGAGCAATTTCCCAAGATCTTTTGTGCAAATCGACAGGCAAAATAAACATGCAATAATCCATAGACCAACCAGCCTATTACAAACTTTAATTTTGAGTGGAGGCATTTTTTGGTCTTGAAATTAAAATCTAGTTTTTGCATGCAGATTAATTTACAACATACATAAGTGAAAAAATGCTACTAGCCTAACAATTTTTATCATAACTTAAACAGTCTGGAAGAACTGATAATTAGCCTTTAAAGGACAGTCAGCCAATACAGGAAATTATACGATACACAGTAAAATTAGCTGCTTATGTGGCTAATTATACGGTAGAGATCTTATTTCTTCAATTTTTACACTTTTCATCGATATCGATCTTCCAATAGTCATCTACCTAGTTTCATAGCATGGTATGCTCCAATAAAAAAGAAAAGAAGAACAAGAAACGACTGCGTTTGAAAGATATATATATATATATATATATATTCATTTTCAAACTAATACCGGCTAATTAACCTTAAAAATACTGATTTTATGGAAAAACATTGAAAAGACGTAGTCAGATGTGAAAAATATGGGAAGGCATACCCTACAATATCGACATATTGAAGAAAATTGTGGAAATTTAGGCAAAAAAGATCTCCACTGTATTATAGCCTTATAAGCATCGACTATCTTGTTACAAGCTAATTATCAGTTCTCCCCGACTGTTAATTTACTTCTTCTATATAGCTAGTCTGTATTTTATTATCCCGTCAAAACGTAAACATTGAAACTCTATTGAAACTTTATACCACTGGAATAAAATATTTTATTTTGTTGCTGTGAAGCTAACACTACAAACTATGATGTATGAAAAGATACATTGTTAAGCAGAGTATTTCAGCTAAAATTTGCAGGGTATTATTACAAGATTTATAGCTGACCTGAGCTGAAGCTAGCCACAAAAACTGAAGCTAGCTACAAAAGTAAGAAGGCATTTCTTACTTTTGTGGCTAGCTTCAAGTTGGTAAAAGATAACACAAGAAGTAATAACACGATGGATAGCACAAAATGCACTTAGCTATAGCTACCAAACTAAATGAAAAACTTTGGAGAAAAGCACAAAATAGCTGGCCTGCTATATATATACGCCAGTTATAGCCAAGATAATAAAAATGATTTTACTAAGATTTACATGGATGTGATTGTATCTTTATTAGCATATAGAAGCATAGAGAACATAGACAAAAAGAGACTATTCCAGTCTTTTCCAAACATGAGCTATGCAACTTTTAAAATCGCTGATTAAACGTCAATTTTACTAACCGCGTCCGAGATACGCATATCTTCACTTAAATCACAGAAGATCAGGATTTTGTTCGAGCTTTTAGCCGAAACTATGTGTTCCACAGCTAATAAGTAAATGAAATGAAAATATCGGCTTTGTTTCCCGCGGTATACTCAAAAGGTCACGTTTTAAAGCCAGTTGTAAATAAAAAAACTCTTAGCTAGCTAGCTGGAAGAATTTTTGCTTTTGCTGTGTTTGTTTGGTACTATTTGCTAGTTTTGTCTATATTTTAAGGAAAAATAGTTGCATTATACAAATTAATGTATGTTCTTTCAGGATACATATATATGAAATGAAAACAACAGTGAGAAAAAGAAGATATAGGAAGAAAAGGAAGTCTTGTTTCCAGAATTAATAATTAAAAATGGTTGCCAAAATATAAACTTTTAGGAAGAAAACACAGACTTTATAGTCTCCTGTGTCTATTCTGGTGATGAATTTATTTCTGAGACCCCTCATGTCTACACTGCACACGAGCAGACAAGTCAGCCTGGTCCAAAAAACTTTGTAATATGAGTAAGGCAAAGATTTTATATTCAAATAAGAACATTCTCAATCTAAGTTATACTGTAACACATGCTATTGCTGTTTGTCTTAGAATAAAAAAGACAAGGCTGGGCCAATGGCACAAGAGGATACAAAATTATCGATGTTGGTGTTTTGAAACGAGGGTGCCGATAAGCCGTAAAAAGTGCGGGCGTTTTCAGGCGAGTTTGGCGTTTTGAAAAAAATTCAAGTATTCGCCCGAAAAAACCCGTTTTTGATGGTTTTTGAAAAAGCTTACTTTATAAATAACTTATATATAAACTTTATTAACTCCTTTCTCATCAAGCGCCTTCTTCCCAAGCATCGTCCGCATGGTTTGTTACAAGGAATTGCATTTCGGGAATGTTCCGGGTGAGTTTAGGAATGTTCTGGGTGAGTTCGGGAAAGTGCGGGCGGTTTCGGGGGACAACCGCCAATTTTAGTTGAAATATCGCCTGAACTCCGTTTGTGACTTATCGGCACCCTCTTGTTTTGAACAATGCAATTTTGTAATAACATTATATGTGGCGTTTGGGAAGGTGCAAAGAGCAAGTAACGTGAAAGTTCAGCACTAAAAGAAATGGTTTAGCAAGTAAATTATCCCTTAAATGAAGCAATTGTAACAAATATAGCTACACCTTTTTTTGCTAGTAAAAAGGGGCCAATCAACAAAAGTATACCAAGCGTATTAACATAAATCTGAAATCTGTATATGCCCGCCAAACATTTAGACATGCTGGACTACAACGTTTCTGTTCTAATATGGACTCATGTACTGCCTCCATTATATAATGGTCCATGTCAAACAATTTTAAAACATTTAAGCACCAAGGTAGTTGAACTTGCTGAATTTGTTTCACGATATTAACCAATTGGAAAATTGGACTCAGACATCATTCTTTTATAATTCTATCAGAAATACCTGTTTATAAAATCTATGTGATAATTATATTGACAGCACTAGGACACTCCAAGGAACTTTTGTAAGGTTTTTTAGACTTTCACTCCAGTACATCTTTATTTTTTCATAGTCAAAGTTTTTAAACACAATTTTCTCTGTTTTCCGGAATTAGGGGGTGAAAAAGTCTGCAAATGATTAAAACCAAACGGGTGGTTTATTTTTTTTTTCAATTTTGTATATTGTTTTCTGATGTTATTTGACACAAAACGACTATCTCACTTTTTTGATTTTTTCTTTTTTTGATTTTATATTTTAAAAAACAGATTTTTGGAATTTTACCCCCTGGACGGAAAAAATTCAAAAAAATAAGACAGTCATTTTGTATACTTTTTATTTTAAAGCAACTTTGCATAGTTATTTTATTTATAAAATGTTGATTTTGTTAGTAATAATCTGCAGACAATTTTAGTCATTTTAACTTTATCAGCCTAACCCCCGTCTCCAATATTACTTTTTGGATTTTTTTTTCACTTTTCCAAAAATTTGGTCAATAATTTTTAATTTTGGAAATTTCAATTATATATGTTTAAGTTATCATGTGTAATCACAGCTGATTGTATAAAAGGGATTTTTAGAAAATTTTGGTGTTTGACCACCTTAAGTCTATGGTATTCTGAATGAACGAAGTGCAGAAATACTAAACTGTGCCACCTACAATTGTCTAGGAGTAATTTTATTTCTGATACTTTGAAA
Organism: Hydractinia symbiolongicarpus; assembly: GCF_029227915.1. Taxonomy (NCBI): domain Eukaryota; kingdom Metazoa; phylum Cnidaria; class Hydrozoa; order Anthoathecata; family Hydractiniidae; genus Hydractinia; species Hydractinia symbiolongicarpus. Next base: position 12,319,921 of record NC_079888.1, on the reverse strand, counting down.
TAAATGTATTTAATCAAAATAAAATCTATTTGTCACCATTTAAATCTAGTTTTGAGTTTATAAGCATTATAGACATAGTTACCACATAGTTACCACAATTTTGTGTTCTTTTAATTTGCTAAACTTGAAAATGAAACTTCAAATGATTATGCACAATAGATTATACTGAATGTGATTTTGCGATAGAAAAACGAAACAAAAACAGCCTCAAAGTTGTTTTTGCTTACCTACTTTCGCATGTTGCATGTTGTTAAATTGTTGAAAATTATATTTACGATTATGTTGTTCTACTGGAATTTATGCCCCTTACAATCCAGGCTGAGTTAACACCATCTGACATCACAAACCAACAAAATATATACAAACCAAGTTGACTTTTGTTTGATAATGGTGATTAATTAAATTATGGCTTTTTGGGGGTCAAATTTGCACATAATAAAATGTAAAATGTAAATTTTTTTTATGCCATGTTTTTTTATTTCATAAGAACACAGATATTTTCATAATAGATGTTTATTCTGACATGCAGGATATTGTTCCAATGTTTTTTATTTGTTTTGATATGATATATATCTTACTTTAGAAGAAATATATGAAAATTGGAATGAGTAATTTAGCAAGAGCAGTTAGAAACTCCTATGACTCACTGACTCCTGACTTTCGTAATAAATTTGTTAAAAGGTATGAAGTTTTAATATTGTCATTTTTGTTATAAAACGGTAAAAAGCCTTCATATAAAGCCTAAGTTTGTCTTTTTTTAACGTCCCCTGTTTGTAATTTTAAAATTTGTGGAAAAGCTCCTTAGGTAGGTCAAACACACTATTTCGCTATAAAATTATCAGTATTATTAAGTTTAATAATTCTATTAGCACAACACGTTTTGTTCAATAGAATTTTAAATGTTCAAGTATTTCAGCTTCACAAATTCCACAGATTTCACAAGAGCTTGAAAAAGGACCTTGCAAAATCGCAAAAAGTGTGTGTATTAAACAATAATTTACTTGCAAGAATTATTAAATTTGTATGTAATAAACAAAAGTCACAATGAAGTTCAGTTGTTTTTTACTCTAACTCTGAAACAGTTCCCAACTTACAATCTTTAGAAAATTAAAGGGTATGCCTTAACAAAAACTTCATTGTTTCACAATTAATTTATCATTCTGTTTGTTGTAAACAATTGTGAAACAACAGAAAACAGGTACTTCTAACACTACCCAAAGCTCATTTGCAAGAATTGTACTATATATATAATTCTATAGTTATATGTCATATAGTTAAGTATAATTTGCTTATAAAATCCGTTTTTAGTTGTTCTGTCTCATCTTCAGAAAGAAATTTCTTCAGAAAAGTTCAACATGTTAAGAAGTACTAGATCAACAAGAAGGAACACGCATTCAGCCTTTGAAGATGCAACAACCTGGATACTAAACCAACAAGACAGACCAGAGTTGTTTGTGGCCTATATTAATGAATATATTGGTAAGTATAATCAAACCACCTTGACAGAATGGTCACATTCTTTCTTCATTATATGCTTGTATAATAAGGAAAGTACTTATCTTTTTGTCTTTTTTGAATTGAAACTTATGCATAAAACTTCATCAAAAAAAATGCTTTCTTTCACACACACAAAAAAATTATTTTGCATGAATAAAACTTTTTTGTTATTTTTTTTCACCTAAGACAATATAAAGTGAACAAAAATGCGTGAAAATTAAGATAATCAGTCATTTTCTTATAGTGTCACAATGAACAACAATGTAGAAACACATTCTAATATAATATAAGTGTAAGTTGTGTGTAAATTAAAAAAAAGTTATTCCAGTCCAGAGAAGTCTCTAATAAAATATGGTAATGTTAAATTTTCTTTTTGACAATGAAATAAGACAATGTTCATGCCGTAAAATTTATTTTTAATAAAACACAGCAAATGTTTAGGCTTTGTAAAATATCTGCCGACGTGACAGCAATGTTGACAGTAAGACTACTGACGTGAGTTTTTTTTAAATTTCAAAGGATCATTGGTGATTATCTGAATTTGATTTTTTTTATGACAATAAATAATTATAAAGACATTTAACATTTCCACATAGGTTTTCTACAGTGTGACCAATAACAACAACAAAATTACGATTGTTGCAGACAGTTTTGACTGTATACATGTACAAAGTCAGTGTATAGATTTGAAAACGTTAGACTAATAATATCAGTCCCAAAATACTTTTGTTAGTCCCAACGTTTTCAGTATAGTTTTGCAATAACAATTCTATATACATCAAGATTTGCAATTTGGGGTACCTTGTTTTTTTGTAGATACTGATGTTTAAAATTTATAGAAATATATTTTATAATATTTAAAAAAAATAATTTATAGAAATTGTTAGGTTTTCCGTAAGATTAAAATAATTTTTTTAAGCAGTTTTAGGAAATTATAGTGAAAACTTTGTATATAAGTTATGCCAACATAAAACTTTGTGAGTAAGTTTGTTAATAATTTTAATTAAAATATGGCGAGGGCTTTGTATATATAAAATTTTCTTTATAATTTATGTTTAAGACCCTGTTGGTATTTTAAAGGTTTTATAAGAATACACAGAAATGTTTTTTGTAGCGTAGAAAAATGAATGGATGACTTATTATGACATACATAGAACTTCAATAATATGTAATAATATTCAATAACATGTGGCATATTTGTGTCATATTTTTAATGTAAATTTTAATGAGTATCCTAATTCGCAAAACATGTCACATATGTAATATATTGTTACTTAGGGAAGGGTGTTTTTACTAAAGAAAAAATTCCCAAGAATACATTTTTAGTCGAGTATGCAGGTGATTTAATAACGAAAGAAGAAGGAGAAATTAGAGAAATCAATTATGAAAAGGAGGGTTGCTTCCTGTACTTTTTTGAAGATAATTTGCAAAAATATTGGTAAGTAGGCCACATTCATATTGTATGTTTATTGTAAAGGGTGATCAAATTTAAGTCTGTGATAATTAAAATTGATGTCCATGGAAAAATTTTGAAATTAATATCAAATTGTGAATGGCAGATTTTTTTTCTCTTTGTGCAGCCACACAAACGTTTAGCAGCTCAATTCAGCTGGAAATGTTAAATACTAACTGTTTTTGTAAAATTCTTTTCTTTGGTATATATAAAAGGTGTTAAAAAGTTTTCTAACTGATTTAAATGTAAAAACTGGCGATTAACCAGTTTAAAATAATGCTATTCTGTGATTATACATTAGTATTGATGCTACATATTATCAAAACAGAATTGGCAGGTATGTTAATGACTCTCCAAAAGGAAATTGCAAGGTTAGAAAAATCCATTACAATGATCGAATACATCTTTGTTTGTATTCAACTGAAGAAATCCCCTCTGGAACTGAACTCAGATATGACTACTGTGCTCCTAACTTATGGTGGCGTCAGCAGGTACAATATTTCTTTTTTGTCAGTTTTATCAGTTTTAAACGATCTGCTAGTGCTTATATCTGCTTTGCTTCCTATTGTTGTTAGAGGAATCAATAGCATAAATGAAATAAAATTTTTTCATCGGAATATTAAAGCAAAGTCGATAATTTTACTGTTCCTTCGTAACCCTGAGTGGCTTTGAATAATACACAAATCCTTTTATTATTTATGTTTGAAAACCATGTTAAAATAAGAAGCTAAAAAAATTTTGTGTTTTCTAAGCTCAGGGACAGGTCCTTGAAAATGGTAGAGAAAACATGCACTATTAACAAAGTTTAGAATGTTGCATTTCTAGGCTTACATAAGTTACATAATATAACTCATTTTATAAAAAATTAAAAAAAATTATAGTTGTATAGTTTATTACTTATAAAACTTTATGCCATATATATAAGAAGAATATTTTTTTTCTATACAAGGTACCTTTATGTTTCTACTGAGGCTGAATATCTTTTCTAATTGAAATTTTTGTTACAATTAGACAAGTTTTAAATGTAAGTAAGAGTGTATTACCATACAATTAGAAAAATTTTGTACCTAGATGTGTTAAATTATAGTTGTTGTGATTTGCTGCTAATCAAACTTTATAGTTAACATGCAAATAAACACGTAAAATCTGGCTTGACTTTTAATCATACAATAATCCATGTATAAAGGGTTGTGTAGCAGAAGCAAAAGTGAAAAATTTTCATTATACTCCATGTCAAAATTTGTTGGAAGAACTTTATCTACTACAATAGACAGTTTTAAGAAATTTAAAGTTCCTCCAATAAAATGCAATCTCGTTCCTAGAGCTTCTTTTTTACTTTTTGATATCACTAGCCCCTTATTAGATTGCAAAAAACAGGCCCTGGGAAAAGATGTTAACAATATGCAGTTGGTTTTCAGAGCGTACAAACACAAACACATAATTCTATAATCAAAGAAGCACTTTGGTTTCGAATTTTTTCTTTTTGTTTGACAAAAAATCTTCAAAAATTGAAGTACGAGAATAAAAGAATTCTTGCTTTGTTATATTTTAGAATAAAAAGACGAAAATGCCATATACGGTTGCTGATTTAAAGGATGCAGAATTTCCTAGAGTAAGTGCTGTTGCATTTTAAAGAATTTATAGCCCTAACAGTCTGTTTTGTTATTTAAATTAGCTGAAGACATGAACATGAATTATTATTGTTAAGATTAAGATTGTTGTTTTCCTTTTCAACACAAATAAATGTTTGGCCTTACTGAAATTCATCAATATATATAAAAAAAGTTTCATTAAAAGCTCAATTTGACAACTTACTTTTAACAAACTTCTCATCATTTTCATCAAGAATATTGTGCTAATCATATTTTACTGTTTTACTAACTCAAATATATATGCTTAATTTTTGAATTCTACACTTCCTAATTTAAAGTTGTTCTCCGTAACTCAGGGATAGAAAAAGCAACAATCAAAATTGATGTTTTTCCTGTGTCCTTGTAAAGACTTGTACACTTTTGTTTAGAAGCTGCTATTTATTATTAGGATAAATGCAGTGGTATCAAAAGTTGCAATTTTCATTTCCTAAGAAATTTTTGAAAAGTTAGCTCTTAACCAATTTCATGTTACGCAAACTGAAGTAGGTGATTTCGTCCAGATTCGCTAAAAAGAGAATCAAATGTATGTTATTTGAAACTTTATCACACTCTCAACTTGCTTGCAATAGACAAACAAGTGACAGCTAACTCAAAAAGTTTTCGAAATTTCTTCTTGGGTAAACCATAAACATTAGTACTATCATATGTAAATAGTTCGTTGACACAAATGTGTTACAATGAAAGTATATATTCAAGCACAGTAGAAAGAAGCCTCTGTGCTATAAGTTATTTTGTGTGCATGAAAATTGAAGCTTTAGATACAAGCAGTTACGAGAAGGAGAAAATTAGGGTGCCTTTTTTATTCTTTTTAAACTCTCATTGGAAAAAAACATAGATGTAAATTACCTCAATACGAGTTCCTCCTGTGTCTGCACATTAAGCATTTTTATTCAGCAAATTAAAAACATTTTTAAACATTCTATTTGTATGTATAGCTGTACTATTGGAATCTGTTTTCTACAAGTAATCCTGCAATAGTGTGTGCAATATAGTGTAACAATAGAATTTACCCTTACTATTCAGTTAATCATGCAAAGAATTCTATATAATGATAACTGAATAGCTGCCACAACAATTTCTCCTTTCTGGATAAAGGGAGTAGAACATCATAATTTGTTTTCTTTCTTCAATTTAGAAGTTGACTGATATCTCTAAATATGAAGTTCTTGATTTAAATATGTCAATAAACCTGTCACACAAAATTGATGAAGGAATGTCTGCTGTTGTATATAAATTGCTACAGCCAAATAGATGTGCTGCTGTCAAGTGCTTTAAACAAAAAGTAATGAAGAAGAATTTAATCATTATAGCTGAGCAGTTGTGTAAATTGAAGCATGAGAATATTGTACAATTTCTTGGCTATAGCGTTCACCCATCTGCTTTCCTTTTTGAATTTTGTGAAGTATATCTTGAAGGTGAGAAAGTGAACAATTTGCGTCAGTTGTTATCAATACATAATAGCAATGGTAATTTTGTCTTTGATGAAAGATTAAATTACATTCAGCAAGCAACAAGGGGGTTGATTTTTTTGCATGAAAATAGCATAGTTCACCGGGATTTTAAACCTAGCAATCTACTAGTGACTAATAACAATAAACAAATTCAAATAAAAATTACAGACTTTGATGAAATGGTTATTTTGCAACAAACTATCACAAGCACTATCACTTTGAATAGTCTTAAAGGCATGACCCTTGCCTATACAGCACCTGAATTGTGTTCAAGAGCTGCAAAAAAGCCATCAAAAGCAACGGATACTTACTCCTTGGCTATTTCAAGCTATGAAATAATGTCTGATCTTAATTCTCCATGGCAAGATGTTTTACCTTTGCTAAATGATGGCTTGCTTTTACAAGCTCTAAAAGAAGATGAAAGACCAGATATTAGCCATGTGTCAAATTTGTACAATTTACCTGAGTGTGAATTAGTCATGGATCTTATATCGAAAGCTTGGAGTCCTAAATTTGAGGAAAGGCCAAGTACTGTGGAGGTAATTTAAAATTTTATCATTATTGTTTGATAAATTAAAAACTATTAATGTCTAAAATACCCAATTTCTTAGGCCACATATTTTAACCCAATCCTAGACAATTTTTTGTCACCTCCTGTCATATAACAAAAGTCAATGTAAGTAAGGTCAGCAATATTCCTTTTTTTGCAACATGCCTAACTACATAAAAGCTATGCTGTCCATCTTTTGTAATGTTTCTTTTCCAGTGTCTAAATCTCTTTACTGATGTGAGAAATTCCCTGGTAAGTAACTTTTTATTAGTAGTTAAAAGTTGACGGCAAATTGACTAATACCCTTTACAGTTTTCAGTAAGATATATGAGGCGCCTTAAATCTTAGACATTTTAAACTGCATAAATGTATAGAGGTGAATATTTATCATAGCGCATCTGTGTTATCATTCTCAACTGAGAATGTTCACCCCGATCGGACCTCCCATCATGACGGGCGAGCTCCCACTTCTAGGGACCGCAGATCGAATCCTTCTCACTGCCCGGCGGTATGATAGTGATAAACAAAATAGTTCTTCTTCAATATGCGTAAATGTATTTGTAAAAAAAGCTGTCTTAACATTTTTTTGTTTACAGAAACAGAAAACTAATTTGTGTAAGAATTATAAATGGATTAAGCATAAAAAGTTAAAGGATGGAATAATAACGTTTCTTAGAGGGTCACAAACTGTAAACTAAAATACACTTTAGAAAGCAAGTAATGTGGCAACGACTGTTCACATTAAATCTGAAGAAGGTATGTAAAAGTAATGAGATTGGTTTGTAGTAATTTAAGTGATATTTAATGTGGTTTTATCAAGCATCTTCTGCTCAAATTTATCATTTAGATAACATCGATTTTAATTGTGTTGAGAGTTTTAAAGTAGTAGGTGGAATAATGGAGATTACGCTGGAACCAGGTAAAAATACCTTGCTTAGTAATAATGTCTAGGTGACGAAAATACATTTATAGCACTATAATGGTAAAGACAAATAATCAAGTCCAAAAACACACAACAAAATTAAAAATAAAGTCACAACTTTATTTTCAATTTTTTTTGTGTTTTTAACTTGATATTTTTTCCTTATCATTGTGGAAGTTGTGTTTACATTACAATGTGCTACAAATGGTTTAGATGTTATTTTCTTTTTTTTTAATTATAGATGAAAAGACACACACAAATAAGCCTGTTGAGGTTAGTGATGTTATCCTTTCAAAGTTGTTACAACAATGCTAGGTGTAAGTTTTATCTTATTTTAATGTCCTTACTTTGTTTATTGTATAGGATTTTTTCACAGATGATTTACAATTTCTAATGGTAAGCTCAGTTATATATAATTAACAACAAATTTTATTGTTCTCGTTAAATTTGTCGTTATTTATATCTGTACAGTTTAATAATAACGAAAAGCCTTACAGCTCAAAGATTTCTGCCATAGCTATTATATGCCTTTTAATCATCGAAATTAAGATCTTCAAATCAGAATATTCATATAGAATAAAAAATTATTATGAAGAAACTAGAGCAACATTATATTCTGACTGCATTTTATTTATATTTGAAGAAAATAATTATTTTGAAAACGAACCTTTTCTTAGAAAGCTTGTCTATATTAAGGGTTTGGCTGCAATTTCAGCTTGCAATTAAGACATAGAAAGAATAGAAATATTTATAAATGTAAATTATTTGTTCTACTGTTTGGTAAGGAACTTAGAAATTAGAATCATTTTTAGCACCAATTTTTTTATAATTGAATTTGGAATATTTATGAAGTTCGGGAAAGTAACCTCGAAAAAAGCATCTTGTTATTTCAGCGTTGGTGCTTAGATACTTATAATGATCTGAGTTACAAGCCAATTTAACTCTCATGTAAACATCATCTAAAAAGAATATCTATATAATAATACGAAGACTGTGTCTGTGTGTCTAAGGTAATAAAGCAATTACAGTGCACTTAAAACTTTAAGGCCAAATATCTTGGAAAGAAGTGGTGACGTCAGTCATTTTTCACCGCGCAACAGTTTGTCAAAGGTTAATGATCCTATACATTTTCTTGATCAGCGTTTCGAGATCTATACGATGAATGTAACGTGTATGGAAATTTCTTAAAAAAAAATTTTTGACTTTTTTTGGGAGATGGACTTTGCTGACGTCAGCAAAATTTTAAAATCCATAGATTTCCTTAACCGTTTGTCAAGAGTTTCGAGATCTATAACATGCAAGCAGCGGGTTTGCAAATTTCTGAAGAAAAATTTTTTGTCCTTTGCAGTGGAACTTTGTTGACGTCAACAAAAGTTTTTAAACCTTTTTATCTCCTTAACCATTGTCAAAAGCGAATGATTGGATATATTTTCTTGATAGTGTTTCAAAATCTATACGATGAAGGCAACGGGTTTACAAATTTCTAATGAAATTTTTTTCTACTTTGCAGGGGTAGTTTGCTGACGTCAGCAAAATTATAAACTTCTGTATCTCCTAAACAGTTGGTCAAAAGCGCATGATTCTATTCATTTCTTCATCAGCTTTTCCACCTCTACACAATAAAATTAATGTGTAAATGAGTTTCTAATTCTTTTTTCATTTATAAACGGGTCCTGGCGGACGTTATCGAAATTCAAATGACTGTTCTTTTCCATTGCTATCCCGACTAAGTGGATTTTTCCATGGGCCTTATCGACTAATTACCTAATAATAATAAAAATAATTGCAGTAAAATTAGGTCATGTGCAAAAAGGAAAAATTCAGAAAAAAGACCCTATGAACATTGTCTGTTAAAATAAAATGAGTTAAAAAAAAACCTTCAGGAAACTATTCAGGATAATAAGATCAAGAAAATGGTTTTGCAGTCTTTTGGAATTAAAAGTAAGACAGTATTTTTGTATGCGTTTCTTTAGCTCCTGCAAAGGTGTTAAGGAATATTTTATTTACTTTCTATAGAGTGAAGACGAGGATCCTGCCCTTAGGTCCGACCTTAAGAACTGTATAGAAAGTTTTCAGGTTTGTTATGTACACAAAACGGTATGTAGTTTTTCCATGCCATAATTACACAGTTCTCCTATTTATTTTAAATTTTACTAAAAGTTTTTAACATAAAGTATAATTTGTGAGCATTTAAAACTATCGGAAAACAATCAAATAAAGCTCAAATCAAGATTTAATGCTGCTTTATATTTTTTAAGACTATCCAAACAGGATTATACAATCACATTACCTAAATACCACAGTCAGAATAATAATTAATCGCCACACATCAACAAAATTTAAGACATCAGGAATGGCAATGACTAACAATTTTATTGGGAATGTTTTGTGCATTGGTGAATTCATCTTTGTTTTGTCATTCTATTCAAATTGAAATTGTGCTTCGTTTCTTTAAGAATAAGCAAACTACCTAGTATTTACATTTACTGTGAAATGTAAATTTTTTCTAAAAAATTATGGTTTGCAGTAATTTATGTAAATGCATGCATGTAAAAATATTAAGGAATATGTGAAGTATGATTTTGTTACGTATGTGTGTATGCATGTGTTTAGAATAAAGATGAAGATCAAAACAAAGATTTTATTCTAAAAGACTGCGCACAGGTTAGATATTTACTTCATTTCATAGATAGTGTGAGTTCAACCGTACATGTATATGCTGTATGCTCACACATTAAATTGTTATTATTCTTTCAATTTAAAAATTCCCGCTTAGAAACTTTTCATGTTTTTACAATTCAGCTTCTCTTTAGGTCACTTCAACACCTGATCAGAATAAAACGGTATGTTTACCATAATGATGCAATCAGCTGTAGCATTAAATATAATGAACAAGGTGTAAGACTCTGGAATTATTTTAAATTTCACTTAAACTTCAGAAATGACAATAAGTTTATTGTAAATTGGTCATTTCATATTTGTTTTGTCATTCTCTTCAAACTGGAATTGTTGTTTTGTTTCTTTAAGAATAAGCAACCCTAAACTTGACATTTACAAAGAATTCATATCTGGTTCTAGACCTAATTGCACTGAAAAAAACAATGTTTACATTTACCGCCAAAAGTGAAGTTTTTCTAAAAAATTATGGTTTGCATTAATTTATGTAAATGCATGCATGTGAAAATATTAAGGAATATGGGAAGTATGGTTTTGTTACGTATGTGTGTATGCATGTGTTTAGAATAAAGGTGAAGACCAAAACAAAGATTTTATTCTAAAAGACTGCTTACAGGTTTGTTATGTACTTCAACCTTACATGTATATGCTGTATGCTCACACGTTACATTATTATTATTATTCTTTCAATTTACAAATTCCCGCTTATAGAACTTTTTATGTTTTTACAATTCAGCTTCTCTTTAGGTCACTTCAACACCTGATCAGAATAAAACGGTATGTTTACCATAATGATGCAATCAGCTGTAGCATTAAATATAATGAACTAGGTGTATGCCTCTGGAAGATCAACCTTTGCATAAAACGTATATATTTTCTCCCAAAACAATCAAAAAAGAAAGATGTAACGTATAAGATCTAAACACCAAATAATTATCTGCTTATGCAAGTTATCCACCGAGTGCAGTTTAAACTAGGTATCCTACTAAAGTTAGGTCATCTGTAAACCAATATTACCCCTTGTTGCATAACACTGCCACAACAAAAACACGTCAAAATCAAATTATCAGTGTTTGATATTTTCGATCTAACCAAAATGATCCTAAAAAGAGTATGAACTACTTGTGTGGACATCCTTTAAAAATTGTCCTTTCATCTATGAATATTGTATCTGATATTTTAGCTAACTCCTGTGGCCGTCTGGACTACGCCAAAAGTTTGCTTTAGTTAATTGGTTAAAAAAATTCAGTAATTAAAGACAGCTTTGATCTCGCACTTAGTATGATATTTTATTATTATCATTAAGATTGCTATGTTTTTCATTTGTAGAAATTTTGCCGAAAACGTAAAAATAAATGGCGCTTAAAAAATTTTGTTTTAAAGGTAAACATTTCTGTTTCATGTTCTTATCTTATTTGTTTGTGTTTTATCATATTTTACTTTGGTCTCGGTCAGGTTGTTTTTCCTAACGCGATCTTGTTTCAATATTTTTAGAACAGTAAGAGAAAGATTAACAATCTCAGCCAGGTAATTTACTGTAATAACAACTAAAGTTTGTATAGTATGTTGTCTATCTATGTGTGCTACTTCCAATGTGATTATTTGTTCCATAAACGGATGGCTAAAGCGTCATCCCTAAAAAAGCTGTCACTTGATGCTGGGAACGTTAAAGTGCGTGGATTTGAATCTCACTCTGTCTAAAATTTTAGTTAATATTTCGGAAGTAGCACACATCCATACTCAAATTTGGTGAACCCCTTAGCATTTCCAAATTCCAAACATTTGGATGACTAATTTATGTGCCCAACTTTATACTATATAAAAGATGGTACTACTTTTTTTGCCATCTTTAGGTGTCATTGCTAAACGATTCTGGTTTTATGATAGATACTGATGTGCATGTTGTTGATACAGACCAAAGTGCATTGGTAAAAAAAACATATTTTGAAACTTTACCAATTTAATTTTATATTCTTAGCTTTATTGTTTATTATTATAAATTTGAAACTTTTTTCTTGTTGTTTTTTTATCTTTATCTGACGAGCTAATGCTCAAAAAAAAAATCCTACAGTCCATGCTAAACTTTTTTATGGGTAGCACAAATAGACATAATCCTGCTTGTCGTTTTAACACATAGACATACATTTTACATTATTTTTCTTTAGAGCGTAAGCCGTACTTCACTTACTTCGTCAATTGAACATAAATCTGCACGGACAATAGTAAAAAAGGTTCTGCATTAATTTATCGCATTTTATTGATAATAAGTATATAATATTGTCATTTTTTCAAAGAAATGTAGACAATTTTTCAGGGTTTTGGAAGGGTTGGTCTATCAACAAAAGTTTATAAGCGTATTTTAATCAATTTTTAAATTTTTGAAAATTTCAATTTCTGTGTACCTAGCCATATTTTCCCCCAGTATAGTTTCTATTTTACTGTTAAGGGTTGAAGTCCATCGCGTCTGCTCAAAATATATCAAACTATCTAATTATTATTTTAGTGGGTTTCGTGAAATGTGTTAAAAAACCCGGGTTTTTTTCACGAAACCCTAAAATTGTAGTATTTGCAAAGTAACGCTTATGTCAAAGTATTATTAGTTACTTTTTTTTTTTTATAGCGCCGAAGAAAGAAACCGTACAGATACTGCATTTTTTGCAAAAAGAAAATGTCATATTTAAGAAGGCATATCAGATCAAAGCATAAACACCACCCTGAAGTGAAGGTTGTACTCAAACTTAAAAAAAAAGAGCAATTTGCAGCTTATGAGGACTTCAGGCGCCGAGGAATCTTTGAATATAATATGAAAGAAGCTTTAAATGAAAAACCTGAATTTGAGCGAGAGAGACGTGGAAGGGATCAAAATGATTTGGTATACTGTAATAACTGTAAGAAATTTATTTCTCGGAGATTTTGGTATCAGCATATGAAAAACTGCCAGGCTAATTCGTGTAAAAAAACTGTTCCCGTACCTATCAACTTGTTATCATTACCAGAAAACTTAAGAATAACTGATGATTTCCGTGACAATATCTTATCAAAATTCCAAAGGGATAATATTGGTGATATATGCAGGACAGATAACACCATCATTAAAGTTGGGACAGTGTTTTATCATAAAGATAAAAGAAAATGCGAGAAGTCATTTGAAGTCAGAAAGTCTGTCAGGACAGACATGCGAAGAATTGCTCACATGTACAATTTATTTCTTAAGCAAAATGACATTGAAAGGCCAAATGGAGATGCAAGTGATATGTTCAACCGTAGAAATTTTGAACATTTAAAAAATGTTATTGATGTATACACAACCAGTGAAGACAACGAACTTAAGGCTGGTTTAAAACAAAATATTTACTACTTACTAAAACGCGTTGCAAAGGTTTTGAAAGGCCATTACTTAGTTTCTAGTGACGATTCCGCTGCTGAAGAAATTGACCGATTTATTTCTGTGTTAGAAATGTATGAAGACTTTGTATTTGCAGATGCAACCTACCAACTAAACAAAAACAAGAATATAAAACTGCGAAAACCTTCCGAGCTGCCATTGGAGGAAGACATGCAACTTCTTAAGAACCATGTAATGCAAAGGATGAAAGAGCTTTTGCAAGATCCTTTCACAATATTTGATGTGTCTTCGTATGTCGAGTTGCGAGATTGTGCTTGCTGTAGATTAACTTTGCTAAATGCACGTAGAGGTAATTTATTCAGTTACGTGGCGGAACTTCTATATCTATAGTATCAGTTGTTATTTTAGTTGTAATATGCAAATGATCTATGATTAATATTTTAGGAGGAGAGCCAGCACGTATGTTGTTAGATGACTTTCAGCAGGCGATTAATGATGCTTGGATAGATAGACAACGCATTGATTACTTAGATCCTCTTGATCAATTATTAGTTGATACAATCAAGATTTCATATATGACTGGAAAAGGCAACAATCATATAGTCCCGGTTCTTATTCCACCAGATACAATAGATGCTCTAAAAAAACTGGCTGACCCAGATATAAGAAGTGACGTTGGAATTCTACCTGATAATAACTACCTTTTTGCCAGCACAAGGAAATCTGAAGGACATACGTCTGGCTGGCATGCAGTTCACAATATAATTGAAAAAATAGACCTAAAGAAGCCAGACAATATTAAAGCGACATCCAATAGGCATAGGGTCAGTACCCTTTATGCTGCACTTCACATACCAAAATCAGATCGGGATTGGTTTTACAAACACATGGGACATTCTCGTGCTATTAACGAAGGAACATATCAAGCCCCTCCTGCCCTTATGGAGATTACGAAAGTTGGAAAGCAACTCCTTCAGATAGATGCAGGTATGTTTGTCATAATTACTCTCATGCTAGTGCGACTCTTTCGTTTTGTGAACAAGTCACATTTAATCCTGTAATACGTTGAGAAATGTTCTTAAAACTGTTTGCAAATGTTTGAGCATATCGTTACGATAAAAAATATGATGCATACCTTGAGATATATAAGTAAACCTCTTTTTCAAGTTCTGATATGACATTTTAAGAACCCAAAAGGATCCTTGCCACATCAGCAAATAGAATTTAGCTAGTATTATAATTCAATCACTCGTTTTTCACATTTTTTAAGGTAACGGAGCATCACAAAGAAAATTTGAAGGACAAAGTAGAGTTAGTACAGAAACTTCATGTATGTTCCAGGATTTTCATAGTTTAGGTCAGTATACGTCACACTGCTTATCCTAATTGCATGTTTACATCGTTCTCAGGTGACGAAGCATCACAGAGATTATTCAAAGGGAACGAAAAGAAACCAAGTTCGGAAAAAACCTGTAAGTTGCATTGGATTGAATGTTTATATAGCTGGTAAGAAAAGTTAACACGTTATTTCAAATCCTTTATGAGGAAGTCACCAAAGCTAAAAATCCAGATGTATGTTAGCAGATAAGTGTGTGAAAAGACATAAAGTGAACCAAAATAAAAAAGGTTGTTTTTTTATTTATTCATTTTACGAAAATTGAGGGCTGAATTTAAACTGGATTTTATTGACTAGAATTATAACAGTTACGATAAATCCTTTCCAGTTAAGATTGATTAGAAAAATAATCATCGTCGCGTTCTGTTGGTTTAAACTTTCAAATTTGAAGTGAATTTTACATAAAATAAAAATAATCTAGACATGCATGCTCAGATATATCCGCTGTCAAACTTCTTTTACGTTAGTCGGCCGTAGTCTGTATAAAATATATGCATGTATTCATAGCTTTCCCTTTTGGTTAGGTGTAAAACAATCAGGAAAAAACGTACTATCACGAAAATCTGAGAAAAGTTACTCCATGCGCTGTAAGTTTGTATTTTTTGTCATTCGTACTAAGCAATACAATGAAAAGATTAGAAATGCTATAATGGTTATATCATTTTTCGCTTTTTTAACATATTCTCCACAAATAAGCATACGAGTTATATTTTGAATAATTCATAATTACAGCTCGGTCGAAAGTTTGTAAACGTAAACGTTATGACCACGAAGATGACGACGATTACGATGATGATGATGATGATGATTACCATCCCCAAAATAGCGTTGATTTGTCATGTGACAAAGAAAATGAATGTAAGTGGCAGTACAGAAAAATAAAATTATTTGCGGCGGTTTATATTCGCCAAGTAGTAGTTTAAAATTAAGGAGAGGTAGGCAAAGCAGTGGATGAACAGCTTCAGGACTAGCTAGCTGCAATATTACTGACAAAAAGTGACAAAAGTTTAAATTCGACTAGGCTGATTTTAAATTTTTTTCGATATTTTCTGACTAGATTTTGTAGCCATGTTTTGGCTTAGTTAAACCGGGTTTTTTGAAATACGGTTTGAAGTGTGAACTGCCTTGCGTTAGGCTTTCGACTTCAATGAAGAGACATTAGCTTGCATTTATTCAACGGAGAAATCCACGAGTCGCAATATATACAGCGTATTTCTACATCGAAATGAATTGTTTACATTGTAAATCTTTACCTTATCATTGATTTCAGACCTTTACTTTACTGAAGTCCTATGGGAAATCCAATGGTATAGCTTTTAATACGTTTTTTTATTTTATAGTATTACCGGTGAGAACCAATGCAAACATGGGTATAATATTTTTTTCAGTATATTCATATTCAGCAAAATTCCATGGATTGCTTATTATGCCTTGCATTATCCAGACATTTGTCGTCAGGAAATACATGAGTTTAGATTTTCATATATTTCAGAGCGCTCGTACTTGGCTTGGCCAGAATCTGTCCATGTGAAATTCCTGAAAATGTTTGAAAAATACATCAGAAGAGAATCGCAAAATCCAATGCCCTGTAAGTTACTCTTGTTGTTAGCTGTAACTCAAAATGTCATCTAATTAGCACAGTTGGCAATATGGTTATGGCATTAAAGTCCCAGGCAATTTCTATCTTAAGAGATTCTAAAGGTTTTTATTCTATCAGGCATGGTCATGTCTCACCCCCACTCCATTAACGTTTTCAGCCTCATTACATTTTCATTATAGCCCGTGAAGAGATGAATTTTTTTCTGGAAGAAAATAGTCTTGACATTCCCTGGCAAAAAGTTCGAACAAAGATTAATAACGAACGAGCAAAGCGTGACAGAATCAAGAAGAGTAACCTAGAAAAGATACTTAAAACCTCATAGATTTTCTTTTATATCTTTATTATATGAACGTCATCCCTTGGAAATAAAAAGTAGCAAAAAAATTTGAAACCGGTTTTTCAAATTTATTCTTTATTTTATGTTATATATTTGTAGGACCATCCCGTTCATTATCTATATTCATTGATACGAGTATTTTGTTCATTTCCATGATGTTTTGTAACATAAGTGAGTAGATTCGATATATTTAAATGTCCAATGTAATTTTTACTTTTTGCATATAGATTGTTTATTATAGAATTTCACTAAAGTGTAATAAAGTGGAAAAAACATATTGCTTTGTCGCTATTGATGCCCCCGAAATCTCGTCTTTCAAAGGATCCAAGCTAAAAAAAAATATGTGGTAGGTAAAACAGCATTTTGTGCTATTTTTGTTTTAAAAACTTTTCATGTTTATTAATATACATAAGAAAAACTTTTTAAGGCTTAGACCCACCAAGGGAGTTTTTTAAGTAAAGAAAGAATATAAAAGTTTTAGATATCCAGGGGGTAAAAACATATTCATTATAAACTCTTTAGCAAATATGCTCACCTGATCTAACTAGATACTTGTGTTTCAAAAATGCTATAAGTAACAAACCATTTTGTTGTTTTCAGTACTTTTTTCAAAAGTGTAATTAACAATTAAGGGAAAACTTACAATTTTTACCTTAAAAGCTGAGAAAATATATTGACAACAATAAAATCATGAAAATTATTTATCACTGCTTCCACCGTATTTAACGTTTACCACTTTGACTTTCAACTCTTATGGTATAACGAATTTAGTCCATTGTGCATTTTTGATACTTCTGTTATTGTTGTTCATTCAATCACCTACTTTTTTTCAACTTTCAACATCTCGGTGAGCCAGTGAAGAAAGCTCCTTGTACAAAATTTGTGCCAGGCATGAGAAGCCACGGCAGTAATTTTCTTTCCATTTTCTTCCATTTGTGGAAATACATACATACATATTTTTTACAAAAAAACGGGAATTGATTTTTCACTAGGTTATTATTTTTAGCGACGTAAACTTCATCTACTTCCGTAGTTTGTGAGCGGCTGATCTGCATTTGTCCACGGAATTTCCTTTTTCGAATTTTGTTTTGATCAGCTGCTTAAATGCAAGATTGCGTTCTCGAGAAATAGACTGATTTCGAATCAAAACTATGTACCTCAGAACACCATTGGTTTACAGCTGTAGTTAATCACGATGAAAAAAACTGTTGTAGAAACAGCTCTATGACATATGGTGTGCAAACGTTACATACATTAACCTTGTCGCTCACGCAGGGCACATGATTCATAGCTACTTTCGAAAAATAGGTGCACGTATCTTGTGAGGTGTTAAAATACTGGCTAGGCTCTTCAAGTTACTTTGTTCATTCGTGGGCAGACCATACGTGGTCTAGTATGCTTTTTGCATATCAGAAAAAAAGTCAAAAGACAATCATTTTGAAAACTGGTTTCCCTGCGAAAACTGTTTTTTTCTGTACACGCTCACATAATAATCTATATTATAATACCCGTATACGTCTGTCTGTTTGTTTGTCTGTCGCTCAAAATGTAGCTTAGCTGCGCAAGTAGCGAGAAGCACACAATGTGGTATAAAAAGGGCGGGCGAACCCGTGGATTTTTCCACGGGTTAACGACTAGTATAATATAATATTCCGTCTGGTCTGGTGATAAATTGGCTAATATTTATGTGCTAAAACATGCAATCGTAAGTGCAACGCGAGGCTAACCAAAGAAAAATGATCCCTACACAGAAGAAGTAACACGAGAATGTTATACCGACAAAGAATGTGATCTATTTTCCACAGTTTTGGGCAACATATCGTAAGTCACCCGAAACAGCAAATTCGACGTACAAAAAAAAGTGATAAGAAAAGGCGCAAATATCGTCAAAAGTGAGTGGTTGTATCCAAAATCTGACCCTGCAAGACAATAGGCCATTTTCTTAAAAAGACGGCACCGTCGACAGTTAATGTCTATCATCGATATTTTTTTTAAGGCGACATGAATATACATTTCTGAAAATTAAGGGCGACAAAAATCATTGAAATACGTAAAACGGCCAAAGGCAAAGTAAAAATCTAAAAAACCAACACATCAGCATATGTAGCATACTAAATGTGAGTTGACAAAGCTTTTTATAAGCAAAATAATTTTGTAACCCATTGCTTGTAAATTATGCCACTGTAGACCATATATTGCAAATAGGGTTATATATATATATATATATATATATATATATATATATATATATATATATATATATATATATATATATATATATATATATTTGTTTGTTTACAAAAAAGGTCTTTTTTTTCCTTAGTTTCTTTTGGGGAGCAGGTCTGTCGGGTTTGTCATCGCTTAGTCATCATTCTAACGAGGAGAAACCCTTACTTTCAAACATTGATTCACTTGACAATGCATTTTGCAATGTGAAAGAATCTGCTTTTTCAGTGCCGCTAAACGCGTGATAGCGCATTGCTATAAATAGCCATAATATTTGAATGTTGCGTTAGATATAAGAACGCACTTTTTTGGGAAACTTAGTCAGATATTGATATTTTTTTTAATCGTTTCATCCAATCGGTGCGTTATGTTTGCTATCATAACACACTGAGACCTCCCTGTGTTTAAATCAATAGTATCAATAACACTATAAAATGTTGTTTACGACAAACACAACTGCAAGGTCGTCAAAAGCATGATACTCATTTTAAATAGGTTTTTTATTTGCAGAACTGAACTTCCCAAATGCCTCACATAATTTAAATAATCCGTCTATAATGCAGCTAGGTGACTTGTTACTAATCACACCATGGTAGGTTGCTTTTATTGTCGTCCTATATGTCCAGTAATCCTATTCTATATCGCGATTCTAAAAATACTTTAGACTTGTGTGAAAAAAAACAAGACTCTAAGTCCAATCGGTTATCGGATCATTCATGTAATTAGTCGTTTAATGAATGGATTTCTTCTATGACTGTCACCATAAGAATAGGATTACATATCTCACCAGGTTAACTTGTTGATTGATTTATTAAAGGTTTCACGATACTAGGACCGTGTGTGGGAACCACGTACAACAGAATATACGAAATAGAAATAGAGAATCTTTTAAACCAAAGTTTTTTGAAAAATCTCTCGTTTTAAATGCGATTTCAGGCTACCCACATCTTCCATGTTGATTGAGTCGCCATTGCTGCTGCCAAAATTGAGTACTTATGAATAGATGTCGGTTTTTTGTCTCGCTCCGATGTATACGAACGTCATTCGGCGCCTAAGGGTTAATTATTATATGCGCGAAACAGTTTAAATTTTTCTCACGATATATGTAATATCCGAACACCCTTTTGACGTTACGATAATCAACAACTTTTAGTTTTGAAACGGAGCATAAATTCAATTCTTAAACTCTCTAAATCTGTTCGCCTGTCAAAATGTTTTTTTCACGGTAAGAAAAACAACTGCAAAGAATAAGGTTGTTATTAGTAGCCATACATCTTTCTGAGTTATGGTCTTCCATGGATATCCTTTACCTTGATTTTTAGTATAAATTTCTGGATGCTGGATATGTTTAGAGAACTTTACTTAGTAACATAACCATAAAACCAAGACAACACAAGAAAAAGTGAAAAATGCATGACAATAATCAACGATGCAAATCTTAAGTATAGCATTTAATGGAATAAATTTTCACGAGAATCAAATTTCGCGAATTTTTAAGCTTATTGCGCAATACTTTTATGCCACTATTGCCATTCGCGAAAATATGTTCTCGAGAATTTTGTCAATTCCATCATTCACAATTTAAATTCTAGCGAAATTCATTTTATCAAAATCTTGCTCTCAATAAAACTTTGAGATAAGTCATTGTGTTTGCTTAAATTCATCAATTTCTTACCCCTTTTGTGCCATATTTATATATGGTAATAACAGAAATGTTTAGGTAGATTACAGATTGCGTATTTGTTGATTTCTGTATCTCTACATCGGACGTCAGTTTTCTTTGATCAGACAGTATTTTGATCAGACAGTATTTTGATCGTTTTTTCTCTATGAATTTCCTTCTTATTGATGGGCCCAGTAATTGGCCATTAAATTGAAAATTAATTTCTCTCGGTTCTGCAATGTATTCCAGATACCTTCATACGATAAATTTTCGTGAAATTAAATTCTCTCTTGTATTTTCTACGACAGGTACTTTTACACCACTTAAGCCAATACTTTTTTAACAAGAAACCAGTTTTAGAAAAACCTAGTACCAGAGAATCCAAAAGCTTTCAAAATTAAAATCCTGTTCAAACGACTATTTGAATTAATGCTGAATTTCGGAGACCATACACAGAGCCTTCTTTATGCTAGACCCATGCATTTTGAATTTGTCAAATTTCATTCCGTAATGCTAATAACGAACGATGGATTTTATGTTATTTGGTTAGATCTAAAGCCTTAAACTATGATAATTCTTGGTGACGTTAGCATGGCCTATTCGTGTTAATTGTTCTATCATAAAGACATCGCATTTTAACATTCCCCACCCACACTACACATTTCAAAATGATGTAAGCAAAATTGATTTATGGTATGGAGAAGACGACTAAGCCAGTCGGCCTGGTTTGTAAAAAAAACCACTCATCATAACGTCTTATTCAGCAGATCAGTTCGCTTCTCCTTTAACCATATTTGCAGAAATTCATCTGCGTAAAAATACCCGGAGAGAAGTTCATTTGTGAAAGAACTTATTTGCTGAAATTATTTTTCGCACCACCACGTAAATTTGGGATTGAGACCCAAGGTGCGCTTTCATAACACTTTCCACAGGCAGTTAAGAAAATATGTGTTTGTATAATTAGCACACAACGGGCTGTTGGGTTTGTAAGCCGTCCAAGACAAAAGAATACGGCGCTGGTCAATTTCGTTGATCAAATATTTCCTGTTCTATTAGAAATTTCCGACCGATTCGGGTACACGGTCCGTCGCAAAATCGAGTTCTAATTTTTTCCTTCTGTAGAGCTAGCTAACTACTTTTTAAAGTTCAAACAGAGTGTGTTTACCCCATTCCTGTCTGTCTTGTTGTATTGAGGAGAAACCCAAGTGTAGCTTCCTCAAAGAAAAGATGACTCATTATATGTCTGTTGTTGTCGTGAGCACATAATGCAGTTTTTCTTAAATTAAGCGGAAAAACACATCGTTACTTAATTTGTGTTCAATTGTCTTTATTTTTTTGCCACAATTGAAATGCAGAAGACGTTAGTCAGAAGCACATCCACACAAAAGGGAACATGATGCTAAGACCAAAAATAACAGTTATAATTGTATCTTTGGAGCATCTTTAAGGGCACATTCCAGACATGCCAATTATTATGTGTATCAGACATAAGCTTATGCAGCAGGAAGTATCAATATCTAACCGCTTTAAAATTAATTACATCCTTTCTTGAAACTTAAATTTAATTGAACAGAGTTAAACGGCAACCTGGTGATAGTTGTAATGGAAAAATAGGATGATCTTTTCTCCATTATATTGTTTCAACTGTGAGGTTATGTTTCTTAGTAACTTTAACTGAAACACAGATATGTGTGTCCGAGACTCTTGACTTTAATTACCCTGGTAATAAGTTTCTAATACTTTAAAAAAAAATATTTGTATCAATTCTATCAGTTCCTTTGTTTGTTTTGTTTGTTTATTAATTTGTTTGTTCTTTCTCTGTTCCTTTGTTTGTTTGTTTTGTTTTGTTTGTTTGTTTGTCTTCCTATGCCTTGCATCTAGTTTTTAAGACATATTACTTAACGTTCTGAGTAATTATTATTTTAATATTTAGAATACCTATCTACTATAGCCAGTCGTCATTAACGCACTTATTAAGGCGTGAAAAAGACAAAAATTATTTTAACCAGCCTATTTTTTTTACCCACAAACCACTTAAAAAGATAGATATTTTTCAATGGACGTCAACTTAAAAATATCAATTCCCTAGAGCTTACTTTGGTGTTACTACAAATAGCATAAACTGCGAACCTTTTTGATCATTGCAAAAAATAAATAAGCGCGAAAAGAAACGGCACACAAAAAGACATTCGCAGAGTTGTTAAGAAGAGAGGCATTGCTTAATACAGAACAATGGCTAGTCGTTAGGACTGACAATTTTCTTTGCACACTGATGTAAAATTAACGAATGATTACAAAGAAGAAGAAAAATCGTCAAATTTCATAAAGTTAGACAATTTGTCCTAATATTCTTTCCACCAACTCCACCATTTCCGTTATCCGGATCCCTTATTTGATACTGTAAAGTAGAGAGAAAAAGGATGTATTTCTAGCAAATTAAGGCAGATATAGGAGTTCTTGTCTTATCCAACAAATGACACCGTAACACAGTGATCCTGCTTACATGCAAAGCAATGTTGTTCTTAAGTAATCTGGTACCTTGCCACGCTTTACTTTTTTAACATAGACCTTTATAACAATGCACTTGCATTTAAAAATGTGGAGGGATCAGGTCAAATTGAATCGTGACAAAAGATTTGCTTTGTCCAGAAGTTTGTTATTAATAATTAATTTTTCTAATAATTATAAGTTTGCAATGGTTGTGTTTTTTTTCATGTTTTTATTGTCTTCATGAGCTTTATGTGCTGCGGCACGACTAAGAAGGCCACGATAAAGCAAAGGATGTCACGCCAACCCCTTAGATTTACACTATAAGTTAAAAAAGAATCGGATGGTAGCACTCCGTATGTTCGTTGTTAATCTGAATAGAAGGAACGTCATCAGCATGAGATGGCGTAAAATCTCTCTTTTCTTGTGCTTTGAATACCAATAGCAGAATGGTTGTAAAAACCGTAGTCTGGTTTGAGTCTATTATTCTTAGTTTACCTAAAGTTCTAGCGATGTTTAAGCCGCAGTATTCTTATCTTCGCCACAGAACTTGTGGCAGCACGTATAACTCCTAGCACCGTAGTATAAAGGGAAATTCTTGCTGTGAGATAAAACGATTAGTGTTGAAATATCTCAGGAACAAAAAGATGGTAGTACAGGTTAAGGAGGTCGAACTATACTTTATATTTAATAATTGTTATATCGTTTGATAAAACAATGGAAAGATTGTCTAACCATTTTATATTTTATTACATTAAAGCTGCCAGAGTTGATCAACAAATAAAGAAAATATCAAATCCCGCGGTAAAATTGTTCTTGTTAGGAGCATGAATAATTAGCATGTAGGTTCCAATTATTGCAATTAGAATTGACAGCCATGTCGTACGACAAAAGATTTCTCGACAAATTATTGGTACGTAAAATTTTTTGACGGTATCTTTTATAAAGGTTTAATACTATGTTTTTGGTTTTAACTTCTAGGGTCCTGCATATACTATTTTTTCTGACACAAACAAAACAAGTCGTTGTTTATTTTACAGATTTGACTGTTACTTATTTGTTGCTAGTTAGATATTTACTCAGCAAGAGCGTGTTTGTTTGCTCAGTTACACTAATGAGCCAATCAAATTGAACTTCCCTTTAATTACGTTTGTTGTTGTACAAAAACTTACCTTAATCTAGGAAATTAACGAAGCACAAATTAACCATAACAAAATTACCACAAAGGAAATTAACGCAAAGTCTACAAGCACTTATAAAAAAGTAATTTAACTAACGCAATTTACCTCACCTGACTTACAAAGAGCATTGAAATGACGCGAATCAGAAGACATTTTTATCTTTATTTTAAGAATGGGTTCATTGAAAATCAATTTCTTTTGTTTTTTGAAGTGATTACTATATCAGTAGTCGTTTAGCTTGTCTTAATCACATTAGGTAAGTGAACCGTGTCAGGACGATGCTTTTAAGGCTAAGGTGCATGACTTTAGGGAAACTCTCGTAGTTGCTTACTAGGTGCTGGTAAGTAGCTAGTTGCATTGGAACTAAAGTAGCTAATGATTAAAATATACAAATTAATTATTCATGTTAACTAATGTTATGTCATATTGATGCATTATAAACGATTAACGATAATATGCGATAATATAATAGCGATAAAGTTTT